>NC_059147.1:33612283-33841247 GCF_020740605.2 Lemur catta | reverse complement strand
CTGGGCCACACCGGGGCCCCCTGCCAGGAGCTGTGCTCCGTCCACTGCCCCACCTGCCCTGCTGAGTGACCCTCCCCGCCTCGCCCTGGGAGACCCCAAGGTCCCGGCCTCCGGGGAGGGGCTGCGGGTGGCGGCCTGGGGAGGTGGCGGCAGAGTGGCTCTGTCCTGAGCCCCAGGGCTGCTGTCTGGCCCACCCGTGTGCGCAGGGAGACGCATCTGCGGGCACCCGGGATGCATCTGCTTCTTTTAGACATCATTTTCCTCCTCTTTTTGTAGATATTTGGCAGAACAGCAAAAAGAAAGAAAGAAACAGATGGCCGGCGACCGTCCGCACAGCCGCGCTGACTCTCCTTGCTGCCCAGTGCCCGTCCACACGGAGCAGGTTTTTTCTGGGATAACCTGGAAGCCAGCGCTGAGGGCGGCTCTCACCCGGGTGTGAGGCTCACTGGGCCGCATGGGGGCGGGGGGTCCCATCCCAGGGAGGCTGCGGGGTGGAGCCCAAGGCCCCACGGCGGCTCCAAGGTGGACCCAGATGGGTACCTGGGGCCAAAGCCCCTGGCTGCGTCCCCACACGCCGCGTCCCCACACGCCGCGTCCCCACACGCCGCAGGGCGCCGGCTGTCCCGTCGGGTATGGAGGTGTGGGGGGCCGTGCAGGCGCCTGGTCCGCGGGGGCCGAGGCCCCTCCTGAGACACAATAAGCCCCGAGATAGCATCTGGCCTCATCTCAGCCCCCGCCCGGCCCCTTCGGGCAGGATATGACCAGCCCTCGTGCTGATGGCGGCCCTTTGTCCCATCTCCGGGGACCGATCTTATCGGCCGCATCCACGGCCGCCATAATGGGAGACGCGGGGAGGAAATCACAAGTTGCCGCGGAGAGAGCGGGGCGATGACCACACAAGGCGCAGCCCCGGCCACAGGGTGGGGGGGGGGGCCTCAGTGTCACATCCTGGGGGGCTGGGGGTCAGGGGTCACTGGGGCTGGTCCCGTCAGCTCGCCGGGCCAGTGTCCTCACAGACCGAAGTCCCCTCCCTGGGGCTGGGGGCGGACCCCGTGACAAGGCCCAGATAGCCGGGCCCGTCCCAGATGGTAAACAAGGAACCTGGGCCCAGAATGGGGCGCAACAGGCCCCAGGTGTCCAGAGAGAGGGGACAGCTGGCAGCCAGGCCTGTCCAGGTGCCAGTGGGCGTGACGGTGACGGCACTCGTAACAGTGACGGCACCAGTGACAGCCATGGCGCCACCGCGGGTGGCAGCACCTTGTGCTCGCGGTAGCGACAGCGTTAACTGCAAGCGGCAGTGGCGGTGCTGAAATGGTGGTGGTGCCGCGGCACTAATGACCGTCCCCGTACGAGTGACACTCACAGTGCGAGTGCTACTGACAGCGCTGGGGGCCCCGCCATGGTCACGGTGACAAGCGCGGCGTGGCAGTCACCACTGGCCAGAGACCGCCACTTGTGCAGCGCCAGCCCCGTCCTCCCCAGCGTGCCTGTGGCCACTCACGGAGGGGGACGCCGGGCTCGGGGGTGGGTCGTCGCCCCAGGCCAGAGGGCGGGCCCAGGAGGCCGGGCAGGGAGGCCTCTGGGAGGCGGCGCTGAGGCTCCCGCAGGTGAGGCCTGGTGGGCCCGGCCGCTGGCGTCGGGAGGGCTGGGCCGGCCGGGCAGGAAGCCGGTGGAGGGCGGAGGAGGAAGCCGGGCTCGATTAGCGCCTGTGACCGAGATAGGCGGCCCTGGCCACAGACAGCTGCTCCCGGGAGGGGGGTGAGGTCAGCGGGCAGAGCGCGGCCGGCGGCCAGGAGAGCCAGGGCTCCCCCTGCTCCTCACCGGGTGTCCGCTGCCCACCACCCTTGCCAGTGTCCTCACCCCAGGGGGGCCGGGGAGCAGGGGGAGCCCCGGGGGCTGGGCCTGGGAGGGGTGGACGGGGCCCGGGAGGCAGGCCACGGGCTCGCTGCCCACTCCCCTCCCTACAGCAGGGGTGAGTGGCTGCCCGACCTCTCCGGCCTCGGCTTCCACATCAGAGCGGGGTCCCCGGCCAGGCCGCTCGGCCAGCGCTGGGCTGCAGTCCAGCCTCTCCCCGGGTCCCCCGTGTCTGCCCGGGAGCCCTACAGTCCGTCCCTCGCGCGGCCAGCGGGATCCAGGGGAAAACCTCCCCTGTCCCATGGCGGACCTGCCCCAGCACCGGCTGGCACCAGGCTCCGCCCTGGCCCTGTTCCCCGCTGCCCCTCGGCCCCCAGACACGGCCCGCCAGGGCCTTTGCACGGGGCTTGCTCCCCGGCCATGGAGCTCTGCACGCAGATGCCCAAAGGCACCGGCCCCCGCGGGCTCCGTGTGTCTCAGCCTGTGTGTCCTGCCCACTGCTGTCCCCACCCCACGCTGCTGCTCCAGGACGTGGTGTCTGTGTCCACCACGCGCATGCCACACCCCAGCACCTAAGGCAGGGCGGGCACACAGCAGGTGCTCAGGAAGTACAAGTGCCAGGCAGTGAGTGGGTGGGGACGAGCTGCCGCTGGTGGCCTGCTCCTCCCATGGCTGCGGGACCCCACGGCGGAGTCGGGTCAGAACCAGGCCGAGGTGGTGGCTCCCAGGTGGCCAGGGCCCAGTGGCGGGAAGTCAGCACTTCCAGGGTGCAGAGCCGCCGACCGCAGTGGCCGCTGGGGCTGCCATGGCCCCGCTCTGGCCCGTATGGCCTCGTGGGCGGGGAGCTGGCGGGGCTGCAGGTGGGCTCTGCCCACGGGGCCTGGCTTGGAGAGGGTGGTCCCGCGCTCCGCTGCGCACACAGGCCGGGTGGAGGCCCCACCGGCCAGGGCCCGATGCTCTGGGAGGGGACGAGGGCGTCATGGAAACAGCTCAGGCCGGGCCCAGGCGGCCGAGGTGACCATCTGCCGGCAGCTACTCCCGGCCATGCTGGCCAAAGCCTGTAACCTCTGAACCCGGTTTCCAAGACAACCACCCTGCACTTGCTGCTGGGGCCAGGCGCACTTGGGCCTCAGGCCTCTGCCTCGCGGCGCCTGTGCCGGCTACACCGAGTCGGCCACTGGTTGTCGCCTCACTCACTTGGGACGTGGCTCCACGTCAGCTCGGCGAGGCCCCAGCCCCTCCCCAGGACACGCGGTGTTTCTGTGTGGGACCGCGTGGGCTCTGTCCCTCCCTGGGGCACAGGCCCCGGGGACTGGCCAGAGGAGCACGACCCTCCCGCTCCTGGCCACTCCCGGCCTAGACGCCTCATCCTGGGTCCCCCACCCCGCGGGTCTCCGTGGACGCTGGGACGGATGCCTGTCCCCTGCGCAGACGCACGGCCCTGGGAGTCGAGCTCCACCCCTGAGTCCCACCACTCAGCTGAGGAGCGGGGAGGTCAGGACAGGCGTAAAGCCCCGGGTCTCAGGGCACACGTCCCTCCAGGAGGGGTTGCAGTGGGCCGGGGATGGCCGTGGGGACCCCCTTCCTTGGGACATCCAGAGGTGGGTGGCTCCGAGCCGCTGGGCCTGGTCTCTGGGGCTGACCCCAGGCCGACCCCAGCATCCTCGGCCTCCCTCCCCCCGCCCCAATCTAAGACAAATAGGCGCTATCGGCGGCAGCGCCGGGCCTGCGATAACGCGGAATAGCTGGAATGATTTCCCACCCACACGCGGGGCCGGCGGGAGGGCGGCGGGCCGGTATCTGCCCATCTCCGGGCTGTCCGTCAGCACAGGCCGTCCCGCCTCCGCCGCCGCCCGCGGCCGATAACAGGCCTTGAGGTTTGCATAGAAACTCCGGCCGCGAGATTAGTCAGACAGCGCGGCCCAGATAACCGCCCGACGCCCCCTCGCGCACACTGGGGGGTGCGGGACCCCGGGGGGACCTGGGGCAGGGGATCCGGTGGGGCCCAGCAGGAAACAGCCGGCAGACGCCCCCTCCAGGGACGGCTCGCCCCGACCACTCACTGCCCTGCGGCCGACCAGACGCCTCCTTAGAACCCCTCCGCACCCCCACACCCACAGCCAGGAAGACGGAGGTGTCCCTCGCAGTCCACGGCGTCCCTCGCAGTCCACGGCGCTGAGCCCACACCCCAGCCGCCAGTGGCCTGCACTGTCTCTCCCCCCACCCCCCAGCCCCCAACGCTCCAGCCACGACACGCTGTTCAAGCCTCAGGCCCTCTGCACGTGGCAGCTCCTCGTCCCTCTCCGCTTTGTCCTTTAGCCCCAGCTTGGGGACAGGGGCAAGGGCCTCCTACAGTGCCGTTGGTCCTCCCATCTGTCGCACTTGGCCCTGACCCTTGGGTGTCCCCTCTGCAGGCTGGCAGTACTCTAGGGACATGGCCAGCTTCCCTCTGTGCCTCCAGGGCCTGGGACGGAGCCAGGACAGAAGAAGCCTCAGCTGGTGCTCGGGAATCGGGTTCCGCTTTGCTGGGAGTGAAGGGGACGGCCAGGGAAGAGCTCCAGGCCCCGAGACGCTTACGGGTGAATCAAATCCACTTCTGGGGCCCTGAAGATCAAACAGCCAGGCTGGGAGCAAGTGCGAGGCTCCCCAGGCAGGGGGCAGGCACCCAAACGAAGCCCAGAGGCCCCCCCACAGTCACGGCACTGTGCACCCCCCAGCTGCACCTCCCCACGGCCGAGCCCCAGTTTCCCTAAGTGTAAAATAGGATCAGCAGCACAGTTCAGCACATGCTGCTGGTGCTCAGCAAAGCTTGTCATTGAGTCCTGAGCACATGGCGGCCCTGCCCTGCTCTGTGGCCCAGCAGTGTGTGGGTCTCTCTGTCCCCTGCCCTCCGCATCTGCCCCAGCCCAGGCCAGCTGGGACTTCTGAGCCGCAGCCTGAAGCGGGGGCCACCCCAGGCAGGGGCCTCAGGGGCTGGGAGGGCCGCTTGCTCAGTCTTCGCTTAGGGAGCCCCAGGCTCCTCCCCGCCACAGGCCCAGGCTTTGGGGAGCAGGCCCCCCTCTGCCCCAGAGTCAGGGTGGGTGGGGCGGGGGTGGGGCTGTGGGTCCTGACCCTGCATGGGGGTGGTTTGCTCCAGCAGGGACCTGGACTGCCACCCCAGGGACAGGCACAGACGAAAAGTGTCCCCATCGCCCCCTGCCTCCCACCCCACCCCCACACAGTCTCTTTCCCAGGCCTGGCTCCAGCTGGGGATCCCCCAGCCCCCACCCGCAGGAGAGAGCCAGGCCCTGGCCAGCTGTCGGGGGGCAACCCCGCCCACCACACACCTGCTGCCACCTGCTGGCCACCACCCCTCGGCCTCCCACTGGCTCAGCTTTGCCCAGGCTAGTCCCTCCTCATGGAAAACCCTTCCGGAAGGCCAGGCAGGACATGTTTTCCAAGCCCACTGAGAAGGTCTGCATCGTCCCCCAGGGACGACAGACACCACTGTGGGGCGCCCAGGTGGCCTCTTCGTGCCTCTGGGGATTCCAGAGCCGAGGACCCTGCCCTGCTGCGGCGTGGCCAGGGGTGGCCCTGGGTCGGGCGGCACACGTGGAGCTGATGCGCAGGGCGGGGGCCAGGGTGCCACCGCTCTGGGCATTCCCGGGGACTGCGGGTGCGGTGACCACGCTGGCTCGGGGCCGTCTGCCCCCTCCCGCTGCCCGGGGCGTGGGCCTCAGTACCTGCGCTCCCCCCTCGCTCAGGCTCTGCCTGCCTGGACTCTGTCTGTGACGGTCGTTCCCAGAAAAGAGCTCCAGGCCCTGACACACTTACGGGGGAAGGGAAGCCCACGCCTCACCTCCCTGACCCAACCCCCGTCAACACCTGCCGCCCTGCGCCCACGGAGCCCCGGCTGCCCTCACGCCACTCCACACCCGCTGCGCCGGCAGAAAACCCACGTGGGCCTCCCGAGGTCTCCTCCTGCTCCCAGGGATGGCGGCCCACGGGCCGTCCTGCCGCAGCCGCTGGGCTCAGACCACCCTCCCCGTCCTGCACAGACGAAGGAGGGGGTCCGGCTCCACAGGGCAGCCAGAGGGTCCCGCGAGTCCAGTCGGGTCTCAGGCGGGTTCCCAGCCTTCCCTGCCCCCCCGCCCTGCTGGAGTCAAAGTGCACAGGCCCCCGGCCAGCCCACGCCCACCTCGCCCCCACCCTGCCCACGCGGGGCCTCTGCACCGCCCTCCCCCCGGCCACGGGACCCCCTCCTGCACCGGGAGGCCCCTCTGGGGCTGTCCCCCCCTCGGAATCACCACTTCCTCCGGGACTTCGGGGCTCCCCTGGGGATTTGACTGGATCCCTGGGAGGGAAGGGACTGGCCGTCCGGCGGGTGACTGCCACTGGCCTTGTGCACACGTCCCCTGCACGGCTCTGCCCGGGCCGCTGTGGGCTTCGCCTGTAGCCCTCCAACCCCGCGGCGGGCAGGACCCGGAGGCCACACTGCAGCGTCACCGCAGCTGGGTCGCTGGGCTCCCACCCGGGGGCCTCCTCAGTGCCGGGCGGGTGGTGGGGTGGCCAGGACAGCAGCCCACACACGGGACACACGCTCCCGCCAGGCTCTGCTCTCACGGCGGCTCCGCGAGACGGCTGCCCTCGCATGTCCATTTCACAGCCGTGGACACTGAGGCCTGAGAGGCCACGCAGCCACCTGTGTCCCTCAGCAAGGCCAGGGCTGTGCTCCTGCCTCTCGGAACAGCCCCGGTGCGTCTGTCTGAGCGGCAGCACCCTGGACCAAGGCCGCCCGCAGCGGCAACGCTCGGAACTTGTGACAGTGAGAACCAACGCGCACTGAGCACCGCCCAGCGTCTTTTTGGAGCTCTGGGGTCACCAGGTATGAGACAGGGGCAGAAGGGAGCTGGGGGTGGGGGCTGGAACAGGGTCAGGAGATGACAGGCAGCCACGATGACGGCCACCCGCAGGCCCCCGGGAGCAGCACTCTAGTGTTTACAAAGCTCTTGCACATCCAAGACCTCACTGGAGTCTGCAGCGTGTGTCGAGGCCTCCTGGGCACCCCTGGGAGCCCCCCCGCCGCCTGGTGCATGTGGGCACCTCCAGGGTCTTCCAGGCCACCTGCTGGAGCCGTGACCCCCACAAGGCAGGGCAGCCTCGCCTCGCCCACCGTGGAGCCACAGCGCAGCCCCCAGGCCAGGCCTCTCCATGGAGCCCACGTTGGCACCTTCTGCCCTGCTGGCGTCTCAGCCGCCCTCCCTGGGAGACGGGGCTGGCCGGGGTGGGGGGCCCAGGACACCCAAGACTCAGGTCCAGCCAGCGTGGACCAGCAGCTGCTCAGACCTGAGCCCTGGGCGCCAGGCCCTCCCACGTGGCCGGGTCCCACCTCATGCGGGACAGGCAGGAAACCGAGGCTCAGGCCCAGTCACTTCCCAATGCCAGGAGGTGCAGGGCGCACTGGGTCAGAGCCCGGCCTCCCTCACCCCTGAGAGGGAAGGCGGGTGCTGCCCCCGGGCGGCCTCGCCAGCAGGGTCCTGGCAGGGGCAGCAGGTCTGGGCCTGCACTGTCCCCACACTCGAGGATGGCGGGGCCGGGAGATCCCACAGAGGAGATGTCAGGAAGCAGACGCGGGGAGAAGAGGGAGAGATGGGGACAGAGATAGGGAGAGACGGGAGAGGTAGGGGGAGAGACGGGGGAGACGGGGACAGAGATGGGGAGAGACGGGGGAGACGGGGACAGAGATGGGGAGAGACGGGGGAGACGGGGACAGAGATGGGGACAGAGATGGGGAGAGACGGGGGAGACGGGGACAGAGATGGGGAGAGACGGGGGAGACGGGGACAGAGATGGGGAGAGATGGGAGAGATGGGGACAGAGATGGGAGAGACGGGAGAGATAGGGGGAGAGACGGGGGAGACGGGGACAGAGATGGGGAGAGATGGGAGAGATGGGGACAGAGATGGGAGAGACGGGAGAGATAGGGGGAGAGACGGGGGAGACGGGGACAGAGATGGGGAGAGATGGGGGAGATGAGGACAGAGATGGGAGAGATGGGAGAGATGGGGACAGAGAAGGGAGAGATGGGGGAGATAGGGACAGAGATGGGGAGAGACGGGGGAGACGGGGACAGAGACAGGGGAGACAGGGACAGAGATGGGGAGAGACGGGGAGACGGGGACAGAGACGGGGAGACAGATGGGGACGCAGGGCGGGGAGAAGGTGGCGGAGCTCTGCTGCACCCAGGCCACTGGGCCAGGCCCTGCCCTGGGGGCTGCTGACCCGCGGCCACGAAGCCCGGAGCCCCAGGCCGGCACAGGGAGATAAGAGCCCCCGGGCCTCCCTGGCTTCCCGGCGGGCGATAGCGCGGCCTGTGCGGGCCTGATAGGCAGTGCCCCCGCGGCGGTTGGTGCAGCCGCGTATCTGCCCATCGCCGCCCACTGCTCCCGAGCCCCTATCTGCGGGCACCGATAGGGCACCTCCGGCCCGCGGGCACAAGAGCACAGGAAGCCCAGGGTGCCCGGCCCCGACCACGGCCGAGCTCTGGCCCAGCCCTCCGGGTCCGGCCCCTGTCCCCGCGGCCTTGCTCTCCACCCGGAAGACAGGGTGGTGGCCCGGCGCCCGGGTGGCCGGACACCAAGCGGGGGTGACGACTGACATCCACGCTCAGGAGCCGCCGCTGGGCTCTGGGGCCAGACCCGCGATCGGACCCCGGCCCTGCCGCTCCCCAGCCCGAGACCTCGGACGCGGCCGTCCGCCCGGAGCCAGGGCCTGGCACAGTGGGGCCCACTGAGGGAGTGTGGGAGGGGGGCCACAGTGCTACCCATTCTACAGCAGGGGAAACTGAGGCAGTCGGCGCAGGTCCCCGTGTGAGACCAGCATGAGTTATGGCGACGCAGCAGTGAGGGTCTCGCCCCTGCCTGAGACCCCCAGATAGGCAGGTCATGGGCCTGTCCTCTGGCGGGCGCTCCTTGGCGGGCAGAGGGCGCTGTGGGCACATCTCTGCCAGGGCACCGGGCCCTCCCTGCCATCTCTGGGCCCCGACGTGTGGGACCTCAGTCTCTCCTGTGTTGGACGCCGGACCCTTGCTGGGGGAGGCAGGGGGAGCCTCAGAGTCTGGTAGCCACGAGGCCCGGCGCCATCCTGCCCGCGACGCTCCAGCGCCAGCAGCCCAGCCCCTCCCTCTGGCCCAGCCCCCGCGGGACCCTCTGTGTTAAGCAGGGACCTCACAGCGCAAGGCCATCGCGGCCCCTCGGCGCCCACACAGACAGCATGCGTCTGCCCCCGCGCCCGGCTCCCCACGCCTGGGACCCTGCCCGGAGACCACCCTGACACCTGTCTCAGCAAAGTCCCCGACCCCCAGCAGGCAAGGCCCTCGCCAAGTGCCACGTCCCCGTTTGCTGCTCCACAGATGGGGACTCGCACGCTCTTCAGGCTGCTTGCTCCCAGCTGTATGCCCGGTATACAGCAGGTGCTCCATACAAGCTTGCTGCACCCACACATGTGCCGGCCGGCCTGAGTACTCGGCCTCTGTCCCCTCCCTCCCTTCTCCCAGGACCTGCCACCGGCCCCACCCTGCCCCGCCAGGGCCTCGGTGGGCAGCCCCAGAAATCCACCCCACTCGCCACCCCAGGTGCCCGGGCCGCATGAGTCGTCAGGTAGGAAGGACACACACGGCCTAACTGCCTGGGCTTTCCCGTGTTCACAGTGGGTGGAATTTGACGCTGTCCCCAAGGGGCGGCCACAGGGAGAACCGTTCGTGGGACCTCTGGGGTCAGAACTCCAGCTGCAAACTGTGCAGCCCTGGGACACTCCGTGGCCCAGGCCTGGGACAGCTGCAGCCGCCCAGGAGTGGGGCGGGGTCCTCTCCTGCCCCACCCAGCCCTGGGCCCTGCCTGGTGCCCTGCAGCAGCCCTGGGGAGGCCGGCCAGGTGGCTCTAGCCACACCCCTCTCCCAGCCCCCTTTGCCCCGGCCGTCCCGCCTCCCGGGACCTGAGCTGCCACAGCCATGTGTTCCCCTCTCACAGCCTGGCTCAGACCCTTCCCCGGCGCATCTGCGGCCCCCCTAACCCCTCCATCCGGGGCCCAGCACGGCGCCTGCCTCCCGCCAGCCTGCCAGCCCGCCAGCCCGGCACGCAGCGCTGCCCGACCGCACCCCGCCCACTCGCCTTACCTGGCCCGCTCCAGGGGCTGCCCGACTCCTCCGACTCTTCCTCCTGGGGCCTGGGCTCTGTCCCCTCAGTCTCCTTGGGGCCTCCTGGGGACGTGGGGGGCGGTGGCGGTCGGGGTGACTTAACGTCTGCAGAGAGGAAACCGCCATCACGTCCCTGCTGAGACCCTGCGCCCCCCAAACCGCCCCCCTGCGGCAGGGCAAGCGCAGGCCCAAAAAAGTCACGTCCCCGTCCTGGCCCGTCCTGGCTTGCTCTAACTGGGGGGCAGGGGGGAGACATCCCAGTTTTCCTCTTGGCTTTTAAAACCCCTCATCCCCTGTCATTAATTGCAGCGATAATAATTGTCACTCCGGCTGTATTAATAATTAGAGCACAGGATGGCCTAGGGCACGCCCAGGCCAGCGGGCACATGTGTGGCCTCCGGCTCCCTGTCCCCTCTGCCGGCAGCCGGGGCCCCCACCAGGCCCCGCACCCAATTCCAGCCCAAAGGGCATATTTGCCTTCCCGGCCGGCCTGATAACCACCCGGCCCCCAATCGATGAGCTCCCATAAAGCCCCCCCTTGGTGACGTCACGCGCCCAGCAGATTATTAATGCCCGCGATAAGGGCCGTGATTAACATCAAATAAATCAATCACGCAGTATAAAAGTCCCATTATTTTTGGCTATAAATCAAAGTGGCTGGCATTTGAGCTCCAGCCACGGCGAGGGAGCCGTGCCGGACCCGCCTGAGCGGCAGATACTCTCCCGCGCCGCCTTATCGCGCCATCGCGGTGGCGTTATCGCGGAAGCCTGTGCCAGGTGCAGCCCTGGCCGATTTTTCCAGCTCTCCCGCGGCCCCACCCCCGCCCCGGCGCGGCCCCGGCCCCAGATCAGATAGGGAGCCCGGCTCCCCGGAACTCCAGCCCCGGCCAAAGTCCGCCAGCAACGCGCCACCTGCCCTCTGGCGCGGCCCCTCCGCCAGGCACCCGCGGCGGCCGGCCCGGCAGCACCTCACGGTGACAATGGTGGCAGGGCCACGGGAGCGGCCACCTGGGAGCACCGCATGCCTCACACGTGCCCTCTCCCCACGGCTGCCGGGGTACGGGCCTGCACCCCATCTGCAGATGCAGACACGGGGCTCAGAGAGGGCTGAGACAGGCCGCGAGTCCTGGCAACGTGCGACTGTGACGATGACAGCAAAGATGACAACGAACAGCAGCACGTCCAGGGGCGGGGAGTGGCCCTGGGGCAGCTGAGGGTGACGGCAGCCTGGCTTCAAGTGCCCCGGGCCTGGGACCCAAGGGCCTCACTGCCGCAGAGGGGCCGGGTGGTTGGGTGTGGGTGGTCTGGGGAGGAGGCCTGTGGCTGTCACAGCGGGACCCTGACACTCAGACTGGAAAATGCCGGGCTGGGGAGTCCAGCGAGAAGCCCCTCCACCAGGGACCAAGGTCTGTCTGGGATCTCCACGGCCCCCCAGCCCCCCATTGGCACGCCGCAGCCCCCTGCAGAGCTCTCTGTGCCCGCCTCCCATCCTGCCCCAGGGCCTTTGCACCTGCTGGTGCCACTACCGGGTATGCCCGTCCCTGGGGCGCACATGGGCAGCTCCGTACGTCCCTGGGGTCTCTGCTCAATGTCACCTCCCCCCAGGGCTCTTCCCTGGCCGCCCCCACCTCACCTTCACTCTGGACACGTCACCCACTCCCCACCCTCCCAGACGGCCCAGCTGTGGTGATGTCCCCTGTCGGACTTGGGGGCGTGGCTCAGACTCTGCGTACACAGGTTCTCAGCAGAGCGGCTGTGAGTGGCGGTGGGGGGCGGCTCACTGCCAGGCGGAGCCCCAGGAACCGGCCGCTGCCCCTCCAGACCCCGGGAAACGGGTGAGGGTACTGACCTCCTCTGAGCCCCTCCTCCCGGGTGTCGGGGCCCCCTGGCCCCCCGCGGGTACCTGGGCCCCGCAGGCCTCCTGGAGTCAGGTCAATTCGCTTCCAGAGGGTGGGGGGTCTTGGGAAATGCCCTGTCCCCAGAAACTGCCCCCAGGAGGGCCCGAGGGGAGCGTGGGGTGTCAGAGTTGGGTGAAGAGCAGGCAGGGGGGCGTCAAGCTGTCCCTACTCAGGGGCTTATAGGCTGTGCAACCCTGGGCAAGTCACTCGACCTCTCTGGGCCTCACTGCCTTGTCTGCAAAGTGGGTGCACAGCTTAACCGTGTGCGGAGGCAAGCGAGACGCTCGGCAGGGCCCACAGCCCCCAAGGAGGGAGGCCTCAGATCCCCATGTCATAGAGGGAAACTGAGGCTGGGGGGCGAGGCTCTCCTGAGGTTACTCAGGGGCCCCTCTGAGTCCCCGACTGACGCTGGGGCCCTCCATCCAGGCCTCAGTCTCCCCGTCCGCAGCAGGAGGGGCCGCACTTCACGGACCACGTGCTAAGGTGCGTGTCTGCTGCCCCCCCGGCCGCCTTGGGGACAGGCCTCAGCTGGAGGACACCTGGGGCTCTCCTGGCCGGCCGGGCACCGTCAGCCACCGACACGCAGGGGTGGGACGCGGGGTGGCGGCTCTGCCGACTCACCTGCGCTGCCAGGGCTCCGGGGCTCAGGCGCCGCGGCCTCCCGCTCCGCCAGGCTGGCGTCCGCGGCCTGGGCCTCCTCTCCGGACTCCATGTCTCCGAGGGAACCTGCGGACACAGCCCCCCGGAGTCTGTGAGGCGCGCTGGGGCGAGACCCCACCCCGACCTCCCGAGCCCTCCCCGCACGGGCACGGCCCTGGGTGCCCAGGCAGGGCGGGGTCGGCCACCCCCCTGAGGTCACGGCTGTGAGGGGGCGGCCTCCAGGCGACCCCCAACCCCTGCAACCACTGCAAAGGCTCAGGGTCACCCTGCCTGCCCTCTGACCTCTGCTGGCCACAGGGACTCCGCGACTGCCAGGATGAGGTCCCGGCCCCTCCTTGCGTCTCTGTCCCACCGGCTCCCTGTCACCACGGGACCAGCCCCGCCCCCGAAGGCGCTCGCGGGAGCAGCGCTGGGGGCTGTGGGGCTGGAGGAGCCGCAGCCCTGCCCGGACCCCTGGGCCCCAGCGCCCGCCCGGCCACAGGGAGGGGTGGATACAGTCTCTGCCCCACGCCCGGTGCCTGCCTCCTCCTGGGAGCCTCCTACGGCCCCCAGGCCCTGAGGGCTCCCCCCACTGTCCCCACAGTCTGGGAACTCCCTGGGGGGGGCACCAGCGTGCAGACAGGAGGTCGAGTGAGCAGTGACTGGCGGGGCACTGGCAGCCGCGGCAAGCTGGGGGCCGGAGCGCCACAGGGCCGGGGACCCCTCAGCCCCGCTCCCCTCAGAGACTTGGGCACCAGGGTCTCGACAGGTGACAAGGCCGATGGGACAAGTCCTCATGGCCACGGAGGGCGGCCACTCCTGACCCCACAGTGGTCAGGTGATGGTGTCACCTCGGTGCACTGGGAGGACGCTGGCACCCAGGAGTCCCCCTCGCCCTGCCTCTGACTGCTCCTCAGGGCCCCGGTCCTGGGGCTCGGAGACAGCAGCTGGGCATGGGGCCACCCCCTGCCCTGGTGACCTCCCAAGTTCATCCCCTGCAGCGCCTGACCTGCCCCCGCCCACGGCACAAGGCATGGGGGGCACCCAGGCCGCGGCCCCCACGGCAGCCAAGTCTGCAGAACCTGTCACAGCTGCGCGCTCACACCCCGGCGGGGCCGGATGGTGGTGGGTTGGAGCAGGGGCTCCGGGGGGAGGCCTGAGGCAGGGCGGAATGACCAGCCGCGAGGGTGAGCTCCCCGTCCCTGGGGGCAAGCAAACGAGCAGATGCGGAACTGCCCAGGGTTTGTGGCTCGGTGGTGCCGATCTTCCTCATGACCCTCCGGGACGTGATAAAACCCGGTGCCGCCCCAGTGACAGACACAGGGCCAGACCCTTCTCACCAAGTCCCCAGCGTCCTCCTGGGCCCGGCCGTACCCCTGCAGGAGATGGAGGAAGAGGGACCTGCAGGTGCCCGGGGCACCTGCCCACCCGTCACCGAGGCTGGCGTCCCACACCGGCCGCAGCAGTGGGCTCACGTCAGCGCAGACCCCAGGGGCTGTGGGCGGCAAGCGGTGCCGGGACGGGGTCCCAGGTGACTTCCAGAGCGGCCGTTCCGGGGGCGTGGAGGGGAAAGCCGATGTTCTATCTGGATTTTGGCGTCCCTCTCTGATCGCTGCGGCCACCAGGGCCAGGTGCCGTTCTAGGACCCTGCCATGCACCAAACTGCCAGGCCACATGGGACCGCGGGTGTGGCCAGGACCAGACACGGCCTCAGGCTGAAAATACCGTAAAAGTACAATGAGGGAGGTGACAGGGAAAGACAGAAGAACGAGGGCAGATGCTGGCAGCAGGTCTCCAAGGTGACAACACTGCCGGTACTGGACCAGCAGCTGAGTAGAGAGCTGGGCAGAAGGGGCAGCGTGCCAGGGCCGGGGGTGGGGTGGGGAGGGGAGGAGAGGAAGGCTGTGGCGGGACTGAGGCCGAGAGGAGGGCACAGGCCCGACCATGCCAACCTCAGAGGCCACAGGGGACCCTAATCCTGGGGCACTGGGGAGCCATGGAGGGTCCCAGGCAGGGGTGGCAGGACTGCTTCCCAGCCGCAGCCCTCTGGAGTCTAGCGCGGGACCATGAGCCCCAGCCTCCCCAGAGCACCGCAGAGCTGTCATCACAGCAGGGCTGGGCTCAGACCACACAGGAGCCAGCCCCGGGCTCGGGCCTGCAGTCGCTCATCAGTGCGCCCACACGGCAGCTGGGCACGGCACACCCCAGACCGGTCCGACTCGTGCCCCTGGGACAGGAGCCGCGACCGGCGTGACCTCGGCACGCACCGGGGAAAGCGGCCACTGCAGCGGAGCCAGCCTCCGCTCCCCGCCCGCGGGCCGGCCTGCGCTGGTACTGCCCTTCCCCAAGGTCAGGCGCCCTCGGCCGCCCCGGTCACGATGGCCATGTGCAACCGCCCACCTGCCTGCCTCTTTCTAGAAGTCTCTTCCACGGCTCGTCAGGAGCTGGCAGGGGCGGCCCCAGAGCTGCGGTCCCTCCTGCGGGGCAGCCGCGGGGCCTCGGCCGCCTGCTCCGGCGAGTGGGTCTGAGGCCGCCTGTCCGCAGGGACGTCGGGGACCAGACCACGGGGGCACACGGCAGACCACCCCGGCCCACCCCGGCCGCGCCCCGCGAAGGCAGCCCTGACTCCTGCCCGTCCCAGGGGGGCCGCAGACACCCAGGGAGGCCCCAGCGATTGACGGCGTGACGGGTTCTCCCATTTGCGGAGAACAAAGGCTGGCGCTCTGCACAAAGCCGTGACAATGAGCGTGGAGAGGCTGCAGGCGGGTTTCAGCTCCGGCAATCACCGCGGCCTCGCCGCCGCAGACACTGCCAGCCGCAATCGCTCAGCCACGCTGGGACGCGGCCGGCAATCCTGCCCCGGGCCGCCTGCGCCCTGGAGCCTGCGGCCCCATCCCTGTTGGGCCCTGTCCCTGTGCACTTGGGGTCCAGGGCTGGCTGGAGACCCCGCTGGCCGGGGTGTCGAGTCACAGCTGCATCCTGCCGCCTCCCCAGACGCCCTTTGGGGACCCCCTCTCTGCCCAGAGACCCCAACAGCTGGCCGAGGCTGACCCACGGCCAGGCAGATTGATGGATGCGTATTGGGTCCTGGCTGTGTGACCTTGAGCAAGTCACTCTACCTCTCTGTGCTCGGTTTCCTTGTCTACAACCGGGACTCGCAGTGGCTCCCAGTACACAGGACGAAATGCGCTGTCCACCTGCGTCACCAGGGCTCAGCACACAGTAAGTGCTCAGCAAACAACGGTCACTACCACCCACGGTCACCACCAACGGCTCGCAGGCCTGGGAGGGGACAGGCGTGAGCTGTCAGACCATGCCGGGCCCTGTGCTCCCCGTTCCACAGACGCCCCCTTGACCCCCGCGGAGCCCAGGGAGGGCGACCTGCCTTCGTTTCCGATGGGAGCGGAGGTGCCAAGTTCAGTGTCGGCTCAGATCTCCACGTGAGGGGGGTGTATCGGAGGGGCAGGGGGACAGCAGGGGGACAGCAGGGGGACAGCAGGGGGCATGTGCCAGGGATGGGCAGAGGGGAGGCAGGACCCTGGGGGTGGCCCTGGTATGAGTCCCACCCACCAACTCACGCCCCCAACCCCCGAGGTAAGCCCGAGTCACGCCCTCTTTACAGATGAGTAAACCGAGGCCGAGCGAGGAGGGCTGACCTGCGCGTGGCCCTCCGCGAGGAAGCAGGGGTGGGGGCGCTGAGACAGGACCACACTCCGCCCTGCCCGCTGCCCGCCAGCCCCCAGCCCTCCCCGCCCAGGACCACTGCCTGGGGCGCCCGCGGGCCACGTGCGGTGACCAGCGCCAGGGCAGTGCTGGGCTCGGCCCCTCGGTGCCCGGAGTCCCCGGGTTATCGCGGCGAGCAGACGCCCGCGCGCCCATCCGTCTCCTGCTCATTAGGCCGGACGCCGAAATGGAAATGAAAACATAATAGCTATTTGATTGGGGCTGAGATACTTTGCATATTGGCTCGGAGCTGATAGCGGAATTTCATCAACTCCCTTTCTTCATGCTTTAAACTGCATTACGGAGACAGGCTCCGTGCAGCGGGGTGATCCCAGCTCCCTTCCGAGTCCCCCCGACAATTAACGCAGCCCCTCCGCTGTGATGCCGAGGCGCTGGGGGCCCCTGTGGCACGACAGCCCCCTGGAAAGCCGGCGTGGCCACCGAGGAGGGACGGGGACAAAAGCCCCCAGACTGCAGCCCCCGCCGGGCGGGACCCAGACAGGACCATGGACAGGGAGTCACCAGACGGGGTGTCTGAGGCTCCTGGCGAGGTCCCTGTGGCCCCCCCAGGCGCTGTGGCCTTGGGCGAGCTCCCCCCACACGAGGGCAATGTGTGTCCGCCCGGGACAGGTCACCTCTGTGAGGCCTCGCCGGGCCGGGCCCTTTAATTCTGAGTCTGCAGAGGACAGGGGGGTGCAGGCAGCTTCGAGGCAGGGTGGACACAGGGCACCGGCCTCCCCGCCAGCATCCCGGCCCCCCGGGGGGGCACAGAGCCAGGAAGGGGGGCACCTGAATGACCCTGGCGTCAGGGGCAGACGTGGGCTCCGGCCCGGGCTCATTCTGTCACCGCTCTTCCACCCACGCACCATGCGTTCACGCACCCACTCCACCCACTCAGTGCCCCTTCCTGAGCCCCCACTGCGCCAGCCCTGCACCTGGTGCTGGAGATCTGGCGGGGACGAACGCCCACCCCCAAGAGAAAAGGGAGAGACGCCAGCATGGCTGTGCCCAGGACAGAGAGGCAGAGGCACCATCAGGGGAGGCTTCCTGGAGGAAGCGGCAAGGGAGTGGCGGTCTGCTAGGGAGAGGAGGTCACCAGCACGGGGTCAGGGAAAAGCAGTCCAACAGAGGGACAGCAGGGTGCTGAGGCTGGGGGGACACTCCTTCCTGAGCCGTGTCCTCGTGGACAATGAGGGGTGTCAATGTCTCCAGTCAAGGGCCGGGGCGGTGGGTGCCGAGTGCCGGCTCAAGGCCGTGGCTGCACCTGCTGCCACGGTTTCCACCTTTCAGGGGGTGCCTCATCTTCCGCCGGGGGGGTGGGAGTGGTGAAGGACGGGGCAGGGGGGTGACCGAGGCGAGGCGCAGGGGCAGGGCCTGGGCAGGGTCACGGGGGCAGAAGGGGAGACCCCCGGCTCTCCTCGCTGGCCCTGGGCCACAGTGGGGGGCGCGGCACTGCCAGGGGGGCTTGGCCTCTGGGCACACGGCAGCCAGATAAGGCCGACAGCAGACAGAAAATAGCAACAGATTCAGACTTTCCCACCGCCGGGCAGAGGGGCAGCTCGGGCCACGGCGGGACAGAGGAGACGGGGACACAAGAGACGGGGACAGCCCTGCCCTCCCCCCGGGGCTGCGCCTGGACCCGGCCTGGGCCTGGGCCCCGGCGAGCTGTCCCTGAGGGCCTCGGTCCCCCAGGCGGACCCAAGAGGCAGCTCTGAAGCCGACCCCTTGTCTGGGGGGCAGTGTGACCCCGGCGAGTCCCTCCCTCCCTCCAGCTACTTTCCATGACCAGAGACGGGGCCCAGAGGGCAGCGGAAGCGGCCGCACCCCCAGCTCTCAGCCCGGACGCCCTGCCCAGCCCCTCCGCACAGGCCTGGACCCGCAATTCCGACAAGCGCCAGGGCTGCAGCGCAGGACCAGGGTGGGGGAGGGACAGCCTGCCGGGTGCCCGGCCGGCCCTGTGCCACCGGCACCTTCCGCGGGTCCCCGGGGCCATCACCCCCCAGGTGGGCTCTCTGGGTGCAAGTGCCCTGGAGCTGCCCCTCCTCAGCAAGGCCCCCACCAGACGGCATCCGTCGCCCCCAGGGCAGTCACTCGGGGGTGCAGTTCCGGGTGGTCCCCATCACAACGGCACTTTCTGTCCTCAAAAAGCCCCAGACTTGGCGTCACCCATTTTATTGATGGGGAAACTGAGGCACAGACAGTAACGACACTTGGCCGAGGCCTCCTCCTCGCAGGGGCACGCAGGTGGCCTGCCCTCACCTGGCACTGTCCTCGCAGTCCCCACCCACCTGCTGTCCCTGTCGGGGTGGCAAGCAGTGCAGGCCCCGCTCAGGGTTCTCGGGAGGGATCCGGACACAGGCCTGGGTGGCTCCCAGCCTGGGGCCTTGTCTCTCCCCTTGCTGGGCCTCAGTTTCCCTTCCTGGCCCCTTGCCTTCCTCCTGTCTGCCTTCCCCTCTGACTGCTCCCGCAGCCAGGGCCTGGGCTCTGCCAGCTACTTGCCATGCGGCTGGGGCCAGGTGCCCCCCTCTCCGCCATGTGGGGGTGCCCACCGGCCTCCCTACCCGGGCACAGGTCTGGCAGGGCTGCGAGGTGACCTTCCCTGGCACCGTGGCGACCTCCGACCAGATCCCTACAGACACATGTGCACGGCCCTCCACAGTTTATGAGGCTCTGCCAGGACCCTCGTCGGCACATGTCTGTAGGGAAACCGGCTCCACTGGACAGATGGGGAAACTGAGGCAGAGAGCAGCCCAAGCAGCCCCTGCTTGGCCCCATCACGGCCTCAGGCCAGCTGCTCACTCGGCTTCTCGGGGCCAGGCGGACTCGCAGCCACGCCGGGTTCCGGGGTGCAGGGACCTGCCCAGCCTTGGTCTTCGCATCTGGCAAATGGGTGTGGACCCACCAACCTGCGGGAGGCAAAGAAGCACCAGGCGTCCCGGCAGCCCGGGGGTTAACAGTGAGCGGACGGGTCCGCAGGGGTGGACAGGACCTCTGACACCACAGAGGGCTGGGGCACGTGCAGGGCGGGGAAGACCAGGTGGGCGTGGGGTGCTGGCCTCAGGCACGGTGGCCACGAGGGCTTCTTGGAGGAGGTGACATTTAAGCTGCAAAGAGCCCAGGGAAGAAGAATATCCCAGGCCAAGGGCACCTCCAGTCAAAGTCCATGGCATGTTCCAGAAACTTGACAAGGTGGGGGGTGGGCAGAGGGTCCAGAGCACAGGGTCCAAGGGGGGAGCTGGGGTTTTATTCTGGTCACCGTAGGAAGTCACCGTCAGACACCAAGTGACTGCCAAAATCTGCCCACTGTGCTGCCGCGCCTGCCACCGCCTCCAGGCAGCCCCCCAGCTCTGGCCCATCTCCGTGGGCTCCCTCAGGACCCTCCCCCTGTCCCGAGTCTGCCCCTTCTCTCGGGCCAGGGCCAGCGGGCTGGTCCCACACCCTGTCCCCAGAGGCGGGGCCGGCAGAGCAGGCAGGAGGCGGGTAGGAGGGAAGAGCGCCGGGGCCTGAGAAAGCGCAGCCGGGCTGATAGGGGAGAGATTGGTTTCAGGGGAGCCGCGCCTGCCAAGTCCACGTCCTATCGCGGGGCTGCGCCTACTCCACATTCATCACCCCGAACTGGCCGCTTTATCAACGCTAAAGCTTGGCGCCATCTCTGGGCCCGGCCACTCCCGGCCTCCGATGGGGCTGATAGCGGCTGATAGATTACACGAGATTGTTTCACTCCGGAGAGCTGATTACGAACACTCCTCGGGGGAGGGGTGCGGACCACGTGGCCCGTGGCGGGTGGAGCGCCGAGACCACGGCATGGCACGGTGAGGGCAGGGCCAAGGCCACAGCGCAGAGCCGGGAGGAGGAGGAGGAGGAAACTGCCAGGAGGGGCTGGCTCCCAGCTGTGACTCGCCCGCCAGATGGGCGGCGGGGATGGGGCTGCCGCCTGCGGCCAGGTGGGCGAGGCGGGTGGCTTCCCAGAGGGGACTGGCTCTGGTGCCACAGGCCCTGCCACCTTCCAGGAGGGGCTGGGACCGAGACCTGAGGGGGCAGCCTGGCCCTCAGCAGCCCACCCGCTCGCGGCCGTGGGGACCCTCCCTGCCACCCGCTCTACAGCCCCGAGCCCGGCACTTCCGGGATTTCATTCACATGATGGCACAGCCCTAGGGGGTGGTCACCGCCTCCTCCTCCCAGGGATGCCCCGTGCCTCAGGCAGGATTCGCACACGCACCTGGGGCCCAGTGTCCAGACTCGTGGCCAGGACCCTTGCATGCCGTCCAGGGGGAAAGGACGGTGTCGTGGCTCTGGGTCGGCCTTTCTCCCTGCTGTGCGTGGCAGGGTCCCAGGCCGCAGGGTGACCCCATGCGCACCGCACAGATGAAGAAACCGAGGCTGGGGGCGGGGCAGTGGCTTCCTGGTCCCGGGGAATCGTGGCTCTGCGGGGCCTGAGCCTGGACCGCCTGGCCCAGGGTGCCCTCGTCCCCGCGGGGCCCAGAGTGCAGTGTCCGGGAAGCTCAGGGGACGCCGGGGCTCAAATCCTGCCGGGGATCCCCCACCCCCCAGCCTGTTCCCTCAGCTGAACGCTGGGAGTGCAAACCTCGGCCTCCAACGCGGAGAGACGGAGCGTGGAGCGGGGGCGCCAGGCTGGCAGGGCTGCAGAGTCCCTGGGGGGACGGCGGTGACAGTGGCCCACAGCGTGAAGGTGCTTCATGTCGCAAACTCGGAAGGTGCTGAAGGGGCCGACTTCACCACAATAAAACAGAAAATTAAAATGAAAGTGACAAAACGTGGCTCCATCTCAGTGCCACGGAGCACACACCAGGCACTCCACGAGTGCGGTCCCCTCGCCTGAGGACCGAGGCGTGGCGCCGGCCACGGGGACACACCCTCCCCACCACCAGACGCAGGCCGGGGCTCAGCGGGGTCCAGCCCACCAATGGGGGGGCCTGTCCTGAGAATGTCCCCAAGAGACCTCCGCTGTCCATCGAGGCTCAGCCCTGCTGGGGAGGCCGCGTCCCGGGGCGTCCGGCTCCCCTCCCTGCAGCCCGGCAGCCCCCACCCCACACGGGCCTGGACAACCCCTCGGGAGCAGCCCGCGAGGACAGGAGCCACCCAGCCTGAGCGCCGGACCCCGCGAGTGCCGTTCACAGTCCCCGAGGGCCACCCCCATTTTATAGAAGAGGACGCTGAGCCTCAGGGGTTTAACTGGCAGGTCCAAGGGGACCCCGTGAGCGGAGGGCAGGGATTGGCACCTGGGCTGTGCAGCCACAGAACTGGTGGCCATGACCCCTCTAGAGTGCACGAGAGCTACACTGACGGTCATCTACCTCTGGCCGCTGGCCATGGGAGTGTGGAGGTCACACGGGGCCAGGCGGGTCAGCGGGTGGGGTCAGGGAGCCCTGCTCTTGTCCAAATCCCAGAGCCCACTGTGGCCGTGTAGAGTAAGTGGCGAGGACAAGTCTGGTCCACAGAGGTCACAGACGAGCCGTGAGCTCCTCGAGGCCCCTGGGGACTCACACCCTGGGCCCGGCCCCTCCTGTGGCCTTCTCTACGTTAGACAGCGGCCTCTGGGCACAGCCGCCACGCGGCTGGCGAGGGCGCGTGAGGAAGGGGACGCCTGCCCCAAGCTTGGACCGTGCAGGCGAGTGGCTGGTGTTTGACCTGGGCCCTGTGTCGGTGGCATGCTGTGGCTCGTGTCCCCAGGACGACCCCATTCTCTGCTCAGAGCGTCTGTCCCGCTGCCCCCGTCCCCTCTGCGAGGACGCTCCTCCTGTGCCACCCTTGCCTGGCACCCTCACCTGCCTCTGCCTCTGTCACCACCTGCCCTCCAGCCACCTGTCCCCAGCAGGAGCCCCCATGGTTCTGCATCAGACACTTGGGACTCCCCAGGATGGGGGTTCATTTCTTCAGGGGTACATTCTCTTTCCCACCACGATGGGGCTCCATGAGGTCACCTGGGGTGGCTGGGCCAGGCCTGCCATGCGGCAGGCGCCCTGTCCGTTTGGAGAACCAAGTACAGGCAGCCCGGCCGGCGCCCTGCCCAGGCAGGGGGCACACAGAGCCGGCAGGGGGCCGGGAGGGAGGAGCCCCAGCCCCGCGGTGACGGGAGCCCCTGCTCCCCGCTGGCGGGGGCCCAGCACCCCGCACTCCACGGCTCTGCTCGGACGGTGCTTGTTTTGGGGGCTCCAACTCCTTCCAGTTTCTTTTTCTCCCGTTTGTCTCCCTCTCGGGACGGGGCAGGCACGCCGAGTGGATCCAGAAGTCAATCGGGGGAGTATTTATGGAGCACCTACTGTATGCCCTGCACAGTCCTGGGAGAGCCAGAGCTGCCCCCGTGCGACGGGGCTGGTGTGATGAGACCCTCCCAGGGGAGATGGCTGGGCTGGCTCCATTCCTGACCCTCAAGCCACCTGGGAGGCATCGTCCCCCACTTTACAAGACACGAGACCAAGAGCCCAGAGAGGTGAGGGGACTTGGCCAGGGTGACGCCTGATTCTTGTCCGACGGCCCCTCCCCATTTCCTCCCCTTAGAGCTCAGCCCAGACCTTCCCTCCTCCCCTCCGCGATTTTCCACTTGTGCACTTTGAAAGACGCCCACGCGTGTGGCTGATTTTCGGGTTGGGAGCCCCGTGGTGCTGTGGGAGGCGGGCGTGGGGGGCTCTGGCCGGGACTGGGGCGGAAGGGGCCCACCCGGCCCCACGTGGCTGACGAGACACACGGTGGGGTGCAAAGTGGGTTTAGAGCATGATGTGAACCCCTCAAGCCTGCTGAGAACCTCCTACGGACACAGTCCCCTGGCACGGGAACGCCTGACAACAGAACATCTGGGAGACCCCCGGCTTCTAGAATATGCCACAGCCACAGAGAGGGGAGCCCCCAGAGGATGTGCTACCTCAGCCCTCATTGTGCAGATGGGGAAACTGAGGCCCAGGGAGGGGAAGGGGCTTGCCACTGGGCCCAGAAACCGTCCCAGCAGGCAGACAGACTAGATCTCCTCCCCGTTTTACAGATGAGGAAACTGAGGCTTGGCAAATGGGTTGGGACTGTCGTCCATTAAGATGGCGCCCCATCACCTGCCTGGCCTGGCGCCACGGAGGCCCTGCAGGACGGGCTCTGGATGAAAGTCATCGTGGGGAGAGGGACCCAGATGCGGGAGGCTGGGGGAGCCAGCTGGCCCTGGGCTGGCCCTGCCTCACTTCTGAACTCGGGTCCCCCAATTCAGGCCATGGGGGTCTGGGCTCTAAGGGTCAGCAGGTCACCCAAAGGTCAGCCTGTCCATCCCGTGGCCAGGCAAGTGAGTGGCCCTGGCGGGAAGTCCTGTGGAGCCTGGGGGTCTCCAGCACTGGCAAGGTGGGGGGACCCCACTCCCACTGCAAGGGCAGCCCCCAGGGAGGCTCCGCCCTCTTTGTGGAGGTCCGCCCCATGTGCAGCAGCTCAGCCAATTGCTGGGCCTCATTCCTGCTCATTTGCATGCCCCATTTCCATTGGCTGCAATCAGGCAGGTTGTGGCAGTGGTTCCCTGGCTCGGGGGACCTGGGGTCTAGGGGTGTCCCAGCTCAGGGGAATTGGGATCTACGGGGGCTGTGCCCTGGGGGGCTGGGATATAGGGGGGCTGTGCCCTGGGGGGCTGGGATCTAGGGGGGCCCAGCTCGGGGGGACTGGGATCTAGGGGGACTAGGATCTGGGGGGGCTGGGATCTAGAGGGCTGTGCCCTGGGGGTCTGGGATCTAGGGGGACCCAGCTCGGGGGGACTGGGACCTAGGGGGACTGGGATCTGGGGGGGCTGGGATCTAGGGGGCTGTGCCCTGGGGGGCTGGGATCTAGGGGGACCCAGCTCGGGGAGACTGGGATCTAGGGGGCTGTGCCCTGGGGGGCTGGGATCTAGGGGGACCCAGCTCGGGGGGACTGGGATCTAGGGGGCTGTGCCCTGGGGGGCTGGGATCTAGGGGGACCCAGCTCGGGGGGACTGGGATCTAGGGGGCTGTGCCCTGGGGGGCTGGGATCTAGGGGGACCCAGCTCGGGGGGACTGGGATCTAGGGGGCTGTGCCCTGGGGGGCTGGGATCTAGGGGGACCCAGCTCGGGGGGACTGGGATCTGGGGGGGCTGGGATCTAGGGGGCTGTGATCTAGGGGGGCCCAGCTCGGGGGGCTGCACGCTGTGGGGTCTAGGCTGGGGCTGAGCCCTGGGGGGCTGCAAGACGTGGGTGACCTAGGCCCAGGTCTGGCCAGGGAAAAGAGCTGCAGGGGGGACTTTCCCTGCCTGCCAAGGCCCCGTTACCTGCATTCACGGATGACTCAGGGGAGACACTGGCCCAGGGTCACACGGCCGGGACGCAGGCACGGCAGGGACCTCGCCCCAAGTCCGGGCCCCTCCACCCCTGGCTGGCTCTCCCCTCCTAGGCAGGGCCTGTTGGGGGCAACTTCTTATTTTCGGCTGCCTTGCCTCAGGGACGGCTATTTTGGGGCTTCCTTTGCAAAATGACGAGGATGGTGATGATTCGCGAGAACCCAGCCCAACTGCCCAACTTTCCTTCAGAGCCGGCGGGGCCACCTCCTCGCGGCGGCGGCAGGTGCGGAGTGGGCTCTGGGGGAGCGTGAGCGCGTTCGTTCCTGGCATTGGGGGGGCTGAGATAAGGAAACAACTGCTCAGAGCGAGCAGCAGATCGATAACGCGATAGCAGCGCCTCCCCGCAAGGCGCCCATCGGCCCTTTTATCACAGTTCCCTTTTCTTTCTTTTTTGTTGTGGGGGGGGAGGATGGAACACACCCCAGCCCACCTCCCAGGCCGTGGGACTCAGGGCGGCCGGCTCAGCGCCCTCCTGCTGCGTCCAGCACACCCAGGGCCAGCCCAGGGCTCCCGGTGGGGAGCGGGGCAGGAGCCGAGGGGCACAGGGAACGGCGGGGCCCCGATGCCACAGGGCAGCAGCAGCACTGGCCCTGCGGGGTACTGCCACCTCAGCCGCTCCCCGAAGGGACCCGCGGTTGGAAGGCCCAGAGGAGGAAAGCTCCTGCCCGAGGTCACACAGAAGGGGAAGGTGAGGCCCCTCTGGCCTCGGGCTGGTCCTCGGGGCAGGGGTGCTGGGCACAGCTGGGGGGCTGGGGTGGGGGTGGGGCTGGCCGGGTGGGGAGACTCTGGGGAGCTGGGCGGAGTCAGCCAGGAGCTCTTGGCCCTTAGCGTCCTCAGCCCCATTTTAAAGACATGGAAACTGAGGCTCAGAACAGGAACGTGGCCGAGAACCAGAGCAAGGGGGGCATCCGTGGCAGGCTCTGCGTCCTTGCTGGTGTCCTGCAGCCCTGGGTCTGGGTGACCCCTGGACACAAGGACAAACGTGTCACCTGGAGCCACCTGGCCACTGTGGACAGGGCAGGGCCCTGGGCCTCTGCAAACTGCAGCCATTTACCAAAAACTGTCCAAGAGCTGCAGTGTCCGAAAGCGTGGGCGGCCCCAGCTCCAGGGACCCTCAGCCCACGCGGGACCCCAGAGAGTGCCCACCGCTGCTTCCGGGTTCGCTGAGACCTGGATTTTTTACCCAGTTCTCCCCCATCCAGCTCCTCCAAGGCTGAGGGGGCTGGAACCACGATGGCACCCACTGTCCAGGCAGGGAAACTGAGGCCAAGGGGTGTCATGTGCGGGGGCAGGGTCTGAACTCCAGTCACTGCATCCTATGCTCACTCCTCCCACGCACGCTGGAAATAGCTGACTTCCTTTAGAATACTGAAACAAACCAAACCCCAAATACCGCAAGAAAGCACCTTTCTCACCAAGGAGCCTATTTTCTGGGGGCAGATGAAATGACCCCCTAAAAAAGCAAGCACAGAGGCAGGCCAGTCTCAGCCCACGCCCTGCAGCTCTTGGGACAGGGCTGTGCAGCCCCCAGCAGTCACTTGCCCTCTCTGTGCCTGGTGGGAGAGGTGGGGTGCCCACGGCAGATACCCCAGAACCCCCAGCCAGGATGGAGACCTAGACCTCGACCTGGCCTCTAAGTTAGAGTCCCTTCTGCTCTCTCCTGCGCTGTGTGACCTTGGGTGAGTTACTCAACTGCTCTGAACCTTGAGTTCCCCAAGGCTGCTGGGAAGACCCATTGCCACAGTGCAGCCAAGCCCAGGCCTTGCATGCGGCAGGCGCTCGGCAACTGCCTGACAATGGCCACCACTCAGACTACAGTAACTGGGGGGGGGGGGTGTCCCAGAACCACTCCCTCGGGCCTCCTGCCTTTGGGATCCCACAGAGTCTCATTTCCCAAGAGTTGCTAAAAAAATAAATTCAGAAAGAGGGAAACCGGCCAGTGGCCCTGCACCCGTCGGGAGCCCCAGGCAGCCCCTCTGGGGGCGCTCGGCCTCCGCAGGAGACGGGGAGGCTGCCAGGGCCTCGACCTCCCCTCCTGCACAGCGGGCCCTGCCTGCCCCCCCCCGCGGCTGCCTCACCTGTCCCTCAGCGGGGGGATTAGCCGCACGCCAGGCCCTAATCGCAGCTAATCGCACCATCAGCGCCGGATCTCGGATCAGCTGAAGGAGGCGGCTTTATCCAGACAGACGCAGCGATGGCACCTGAGTCCCATCTGGGTGCTGGCTGTCACATGCGGCCGCGAAGGCAGGATGGCTGGGGACAGGGAGAAAGACAGGCCGCCGGCCCACGGGGGCGAGCCCTGCCCTTCCCAGTGGGAGAATGGGGCTCTGCACGTCCCCGACGCTCGCCGGGCTCTGCTCTAGGCCCAGCAGCCAGCAGGGACCCAGACAGGGGACACTCCCGCCCGGCACTGCATCCTCCCAACAACCTGTGGGGAGGGCGCTGTGCTGGCACCTACGTGACAGGTGTGGAAACTGAGGCACAGACACGCCGCCGCCCCCCCCAAGGGTTTGAGCCCGGGCAGCCGGGTCCAGACTCCTGGCTCTTCCTCCCTCTGCCCCCGCTGCTGGGAGGGGCACAGCCCCCGACAGAGGGCCCGGCCGCTCTCCCCAGCCCCCACGGCACGCCGTTCTGCGCTCTCCCGAGCCCGGGCCCCGCAATCCCCTGCCGCGAGCTGACTCTGGGCCCCGGACACGGTCTCTGTACAGAGGCCGTGGTGGCTTGGGCCGGACACTCTGCGTTCAACCCAGCCCGGGGGCCGGGACAGGCTGGGAGCCAGGGCCAAGGGCGCCCCTCCCGGCCCCCGTCCTCCCCACCCTCCTCCCTACCTTCTTTTTCAAAAACATAATTTATCTGTGTATTATCAAGAAATCCAGACACTTTAATCAGTGAGCTATGAAGTCAGAATTTCCATTCTTATCTGGGGAGGAGTGGAAACGCAGGAGATAGGGGACTGGTGGGGAATGCTAATGGGCGGGACGGCCATGGCCGCGCTGCTATCGTCCCATTATCGCGGCCGTATCTCGCCAACCATCTCGCGCAGTAATGGGGCCAGTTCAACTTTCCCAGTTATCACAGGAGCTGAAACCTGTGCCCGCCAGAGGCCCGGACGGGAGACAGAGCGCGGCGGCCAGGCCTCAGCCGCCGATGGGAGGGCCGGGGTGCCCACCGACCACGAAGGCTGCCACAGGGGGTGTGGGCGGGAGGTCCCTCTGCTCTCTGGGAAAATGTTTGGTTTTGATGGAGCTGGGCATGGCCTATTGCCCAGGAGGGGAAACTGAGGCAGCCCTCCTCAGGGTTCCAGGGGGCTGGGTTGGTCCCAGGCCTTCCTGAGCTGTGCAGGCCCACGACGCGGAAAGAGGGTGGGGGAGCGGGGGACGGCAGGCAGGGCAGGGTCTAAGCACCCTCTCCTTTTGCCTTGGGCCCTGCAGGGTCCCCTGTGCCCACCGGGACAGGCCTGGGAGCAGGAGCTACCCGTGATCAAACCAGCTGGCTGGGGACGTCCTAGTGGCTCTGCCACTGCGGGTCCTGACCTGAGGCACAGCTCACCCGCCGCAGCCCCACCCCTTAACTGTTGGGGGGCTGCTCACCTGTGCACAGGGCCCCCGCGTGGGACAGAGCAGCCAGGGCCCACACACCTCTGTCCATGGGGAGGAATGCACCCCAAATCCATTGTTCCAGCCCCCTGGGGACTAAAAGGAGTGAGTGAGGTACAGAATGAAGGTCTCACTCAAGGACCCCCGGCTGGCCCGAGCCCCATCCCAGGGCTCTGGGAGCTCTGGGACCTGTCCCTGGGCTTGCCTGGCCCAAATCGGCCCAGGTCCGGCCGCGGCTCTGGGGTCTGTTCTGCCGCGCTGAGGCCCGGAGAGGGGAGTGGCTGCCGGAGTCCACACAGCCTAGGCGGACCCCAGAGCGCACAGTGCCTGGAGCTCAGCCAGGCCTCGGTTTCCTAGGCCTGAAAGTGGGGAGCGGGGAAGGGGGTCCCGTAGAAACCTCCACCGTCGCCACCCTGCTCTCCCCACACAATGTCTGCGGGCGGCTCCTTCCCCAGCGTGGGGAGCTCGAGCTCCAGGACAGGGTCCGACCTCTAAACCCTAAGCCTCAGTTTCTCCCTCTGTGCCCTGGGCTTCCCTCGAAGGCTGCGGAGAGCAGGATGTGAGGTCATGGCTATACAGCCTGGGCACGGTGCCAGGCACGAGGCAGGGGCCTAGTAGGTGCTCAGTGAACATTTGCTGTGACCTGGTGACTGGCAGGTCTGCGGCAGAGTGTGCAGGGGGCTCAAGCCCTGGGGCTGCACAGGGGCGGGGTGGGGGGCTGCTTGAGACCTGCGGCCGGCAACGGCTCTGAGCCTCGGCCTCCCCTCCCGTCACAGGGGTCCAAGCGCCTGATGCCAGGGGAGGCCACCCAGCCCCACGCCGGCGGTTGAGAACCCAGGGCTGTCCCTGGGGGGGGACCCTCCGGCAGCCCTCTCAGGTCCTGCTGCAGGAAGGAGCTGACACCACCTGGCCCTGGGCCCTCCCTGCGGGCTCCCCGAGTCGGGCTCACGGACCGGGGCTTGAAGGAGAAGACAGAAAGCGACGCGGGAGACCGTGGCGGGAGCGAGTGCCCGGGCAGGTCGGGACCCTGGGGTCTTGAGGTCGGATGCCAGGAGGAATGGACACGGAGCGGGGGCTGCCACAGACACGTGGGGAGCCCAGTGGTCGGCGCAGGGGAGCGGGGGTCCCACTGCCCACAACGCGGAGCCCACGTGGGCTGGGCCCAGCTGCAGGTCGGGTCCCACCAATCCTCACGACCCTGGGGGTGACCGTCACCGTCCATCTCACGGTGGGGAACCAGGGCTCAGGGAGGTGCAGTGATGTGCATGAGGACCAGGCCCGGGCCCCGGTGCCCACTCTGCAGACACGGAGCCCGCGGCGCAGAGAAGCGGGGTAGCCGCCTGCAGCACAGGGCTCTGAGGGCCTCGACTCAGGGTCCCGGCCTGCCCACGGGGAAGCTCCCGGAGACAACCCCGTTCGGAAACCCCACCGCGGCTGTCCCCTCCTTCTCAGAAAACAGCACATCCCCCAGTTTTCTGGAGGTCCGGGGACGCAGGTCAGCCTGGGAGCTGGGGCTTCTGCCAGCTACCCGCCCCAGGCCCTGTTCCCTAGGAGCACATCATGTGTGCGACCCTGGTGTGCCCACCTGCCTTCTCTGAGCCTCTATTTTCTTGTGTGCAAAATGGGTTGGGAGCCCCACCCTAAGCGGGTGCCCGGAGAGTCACAGGAAGGGACACCTGCGATGCGTTTAGCAGACAGGAGTGGCACAGTTTGCTGGGCCGACGCTGGCTGGCGGGTCCCTGTCCCCATCCAGCCCTGGGGCGGGGGACAGAGGGGACCAGCAGCACCAGGCCCGGGGCTGAACTCTGGCCACAGCCAGGCTCACAGACGCTCCCGGCACCCATTCTACAGGTGGGGAAGTGGAGGCTCTGAGCAGCCGCAGGCAGGGGGCCCAGGGAGGCGGGGAGCAGGGGGCTGCTAATCTGTCTAACTGGGCTCTGGCCAAGGTCAGAGCCGCATTCCTGCCCCAGCAGGGCAGCTGCCTTCTCCCAAACAAGGGGCCCCGAGGAGGGAGAGGGAGGAGGGGAGGAGCCCGGCTGGACGGCCCCTGGGGCAGCGCGTGGGGCTGGTGGTTGGGGCCTCAGTGGGCACTGCCCAGAGAACACTGTGGCCACCCCTTTGAGCATGTCACCACCTCCCAGGGTCTCAGTTTTCTCACCTGTAAAATGGGTCGACCAACACTGACGATGACCTTAATGGCAGGTAGGATCCCGGGGCAGGAAAAGGGCAGATGGGACGTGGCGTGGGGCTGGCTGGGGGGCACCGTGGCGGGTCAGGGGGAGTCCCGCCGCCCTTCGAGCACTAACACCGGAGGGAGGGAGGCAGGAGACTGAAACGTCCGCCCTCGGGGCTTCTGGCAAAATACCAATAATGAAACCAGCAGGTCCTTGGCTGCCACCAGTGACCCCAGGGCGACACCTCACAGCGTGTGTCCAGGACGTGACGCACCCCACGGAGGACCAGGAGGGGCTGTTCTGAGTCAGCCCCCACCTCAAAGGCAGATGCCAAGGACTGAGAGGAGCCACCTGCCCACGGGGTCACGGAGGCCAGGCCGGGACTGAAGGCTGCGCCCTGGCTGCCCCCCGCAGTCCCCTGTGGCAGGGACGAAGGCTGGTCTGCAGCCAGGAGCCCTCGGAGGGTGCAGCCAGGCCCGGGGGGCACAGCCCCTGCAGCAGGGGACAGGGGACGGGAATCCGGGGGCCTCACCAGGCCTCCGCCCCACCTTCCTCAGCCTGCCTTGTGGCCCCGTGGGCAGCCAGAACACCAGGCCCCGACACGGGTCCCACCTGACCCAGGACTCTGGGCTTGCTCCAAAGGGCAGCAGTAAGCGCCTGCTGCATACCAGCCCTGCTTGAGGGGATGGGCTGTGTCATTCCTGTTCCACAGATGAGAAAACCAAGGCCAGGAATGTCCTCGGCTGGGGGCCAAACCCGCCACCCTCACTCTGGGGTTAAGTCAGGCCCGGTGCTGAAGAAGCCCAGGCCTCTCTCAGCCAGACGGTCCCCTCACTTCCTGCTGGCCAGGGGCAGGACTCAAGTCCCAGCCCCTTGGAACGTTCTCGTCCTCATTTGAATAATGAGGCACTGGACTGGGGTGTGCCCACTGAACCGATGGGCAAACTGAGGCCGAGAATAGGCACCGCACTGAGACCGCTGGGCCCAGGGGTAGACGGCAGCTCCTGTGCGGAACCCCCCGGGCTGCCTTCCTGCAGAGACCCCACTCCTGACCCGCTTTCCAGGCCGAGATGAGCCCCCGGGCCTCCTGGCCCTGCCAGCTGTGGCTGGGGACCCTCGCCGAGCCCCCTGTTTCTCGCCGGGCCTGCAGCCCCTACGCTGTGGAAGGGGCACAGGGACCCTCACTGGGCTGCTGGGCCCTGGAGCCCCCAACTCTGGCTGGCTTGGTCCAGACCCTTCCAGAGCTCGGGTGGGGAGGTGGGGAGGTGGAGGGAGAGCACAGGTACCATCGACAGCTCCCCAGCACAGCCAGCCCCCTCCCCTCCGACCAAGAGGAAACCCCAGCCCAGAGAGGGCAAGCAACACGCCCAGGCGGCACAGCAGTGTCTGCCTGGCAACGGTAGTGGGAATGGCAGGAGGGGAGGGTTGGCCAGGCAGAGGGGGTAGCGTCAGGGGCCGCCCACGACCAGGGCTGGCAGACTGAGCTCTGGAGACGGCAGGGTCAGGAGGCCCCGCTGGGCCACCCTGCGAGGCAGCACGGGCAGAGGGATTTCTGTCCCAGACAAGCTGGAATCCCGGGTCTGGCAGAGCAGCTGACCGTAAAGAGGTGGTGGAGGAGGAGGAGGAGGAAGGCACTGGTGGCAGCTGTCTCAGGTAACAGGTGTTTCCCTTTGGTTCTCACAGAAGTGCTGGGGGGCAGGCACTACCACCGTCCCCATTTTGCAGGTGGGGAAACTGAGGCTCACATGGGCAGGCCATGCCCCTAGCGCCATGGCCAGCAAGTGGCAGAGCTGGGATCTGAGCAAGCCACCTCCATTTCACACCAAGTGCCCCTCTGGTCATTCATCAGAGAGTTCCAGCGAGCCCACCATGGGGACAGGGCTGCTCTTAGGGGGCTCGTGGACTGCGTGGGGCCAGTGACGGCACAGACTGAGGACAGTGGCTGGTGGGGCTCTGGGCGCCAGAGCAGCCCTGCAGAAGCACCGTGGCCAGCCCGGAGCGCAGCATTCGTGGGACCAACGAAGCCAGAGAGAAGCCACCAAGTCTCAGCCTGGACCCAGGCCCTGATGCAGCACTCAGCCCTGGGTGCCGCTGGCTGTCCTCGTCCTCGGGACCACGCACTCTGTTTGCGACTTGAAGGTAGCCAAGCTCTCACCCAGCAACACAGCTGAGGACCCCGAGGATCCAAGCGGGTGGGACATGCCAAGGTCACACAGGCGGAGCGCAGGCCACGCCTGCCGGAGAGGGAGCAGCAGAGGAGGGCAGGAGAGTGGACCTGTGGCTGTGGCCTCAGTTTCCCCCTCTGTGAAATGGGGGCAGGAGCTGCTGGGCGCCTCCAGGAAGATCCAGGGGTACAGTGGCCGGGTGGGCAGGAGCCTGGCCGGGCACCCGAGTGTGCCGGGCCGGCCGGGGTCCATGGGACTGGTGATACCCATCGGCAAGGCAGCAGCTGCCTCCAGGAGGAGGCCTGTCGATGGCAGATAGGCCCGCGGGAGCATTATTCACGAGCCCGGCAGGCCAGGGACGTCTGGTTGGCATAGAAACAGGAGATAAGGGCACAATTAACGGCATCGCATTCCCTCCTCCTTTCTTCCCCAACTGACCCATTTAAATCCCTGGCGTGCTTGGTGCCACGCTGGGTTCCCGGTGACCTCCGGGGAGGGGCCGGTGGCAGTCCCAGGCCCCAGGCAGGGCTGGGCGAAGCCTCCCAGGGGCTGCCCCTGAGCAGGAACCTCACAGGAAGGAGGCCACCTGCGGGCAGAAGGGCAGGGCTGGAGCAAGACCCCAGGGCCTCTGTTCCCAGAGGCCCATTTCAGAGATGTGGAGACTGAGGCCCAGGGGCAGGCAGAGGATGGTGAGAAGCAGCGTGATGCTCACGGACACACAGGTTAAGAGCACGGCTGGGACCCGGCACTTTCTTGGGAGAGAAACTTAACTTCTCTGTGGTTCAGTTTCCCCAGATCCAAAACAGAGATAAACACAGGGCTTGCTGTAGTTAATACACAGCCTGGCACGCGGTGAGCTCCCGAGTCTGAGCTATTAGGAACACCACCGGCACCAGACGAAAGGGGCGGCCTGTCTTCCCTGAGGCCCAGGAGCGCGGAAACCACCAACGGCGTGGAGCCAGGGTGGAGCCCACGCCAGCCTCGGGGATGAGAGTGTGGGCCGGTGTCCCCAGACCCCTGCTGGAGTCAGGGGCAGGGGGCCGGGGAGTCCCTCCCAGTCTCTAATTCCCTTTGCTAAACGGCGCTCAGCCCCTGAACCCGGGACCCTGAGGCTGACCACGCCCTCGCCACACAGCTCGAGCGCCAGCTTGCTGTGGGCGCTGTTCATTCAGGGTGAACAGGGCCAGGGACGACTGGGCCAAGGCCAGCTGAGGACAGCACTTACACTCCCGCTGACCCTTGAATGGCAGACAGCCGCCACACCCATTTTTCAGAGGTGAACAGGCTGTGGCAGTGACTTGCCCAGGGTGGCCGGGCTGCCCAAGCCCTTTCCTGCCCTGTCTGCCATCACACTGGGGCAGGGGGCATCTCGAGGTGGTCCCCGGAGCCTTGACCCCTGGGCCCCTCCCACACTGGGAAGGGAGTGTGGATGGCTCCCTGCAGGTGGTCCCTCTTGTGCTCATAAAATACCGCAGAGACCAGCCCCTTGCCCTCCCGGCCTGACCCGGCTCTGTCTGGAACTGGCACCCTAGCCCTGCGGGTGGGCGGGCGTGTGACTTTGAAGCTCGGAGTGAATTAGTCATCCTGTGGCTACCAATAATTTGTTTAATCAAACTCTGAGAATGTGTGAAAAACGCCCTCCTCTGAGGGGGAGCAGCTGGGATGGGAGGGGCCCGGGGGAGCCCCCAGGCTCCTTCCAGAAGCTCCTCACCCACCAGCCTAGGTTTCCCTGGCTTTTGGGACCCATGGGCTCTGCACCCCCCAATGCTTCCAGCCAGACTTGGGGGCTCCCAACAGCCCTGGGCGCTTATTCCTGTCCCGGTCTCTCAGGGAGGCGGCCCGGGGCTCCGTCCCAGCCTGCTCACCCTCCTGACCTCATCCCCTCACAGCATCACTGCGCCCCAACAGCAGCTGCCAACCATCACCCCAGTTTTCAGAGCTGGAAGCTGAGGCCTGACAGTGCTGGAGGTCACCCCCTTCCGGGAGGCGTCCCTGACCCAATGCACCCCTCCGGTCCCCGACACCCCACTCCCTGATCCGCTCACCCCCCCACTCACGTTGGCCAGGAGGCGGCGGCGGCTAGGCCCAGGGCTGGCATACAGCAAGTGCTCACTAAACCCAGTCGAGGCAGCTGTGCACAGACTTCCCCTCCTGATTTGGGGGACCTGCTCAACAAGACGGAGCACGGTGGGTTCCCCCCAAACAGCCCCACCGTGGAAACCACCTTGATTTTCCTTTTCAAGAAAACTCCAGCCAGATTACACCTGGTACTCGCCAGGAACCAACAACCCGGCCATGATTCACCGGGAAACACACCCTCTCCCCCGGGAGGTGACAGACCCACCTCCCTGCGCCATCGACAAGGAACTGGGCGCTGCCCTCCGTCCCCCCACCCGCCCGGGCGCAAAGTCAGTTTTCTTTCATTTTGACGGACTGTCCCGCCGGCCACCGGGCGAGGATCAACTTCTTGGGAACGAAGTGTGTTTGGGGAGAAAACTCCAGACGGCGGAGCGCGCGACGCCCTCTCCCCGCCCCCGCGCTTCAAGGCCCCGCTGCCGCCACGCCCCCGCGCGCCGTCGCCTCGGGCCGGCGGGCCTGGTGGCCGCAGATAAGGCCCCTTATCGCCCCCGGCGATCGCCGTCCGCCGACCCGCCTGGCGCTTATCGCGGCGCACATCGACCGGGTGGGAGGGAAGCGGCGGCGGGGGGCGCGGGGGTCCTGCGCTCGCCTGGCCCCGCGTTCCGGCCTATCGGCGCGGCCATCTGGCCGGCCAAGGCCGCGCTCCGCCGCGCCCTCCCGCCCCCGCGTTTGAAGTTAATAAATGGAAGCGCCTATCGCAGCCACCATCGGTCGCGCCTTATCAGCGCGGCACATCTATCTCCGCGCGGAACAAAAGGCGCACGGAGGCGCGGGCAGCTGCGCCCCGGCTTTGATGGGGGCGGGAGGCCCAAAGCGCTCCGCCCCTCCCCCTGCACCCGCGGCCCGGCCGCAGGTGAGGCCCCGGCAGCCGGCGCCGCCGCGAGGGCCACCAACACCGCCGCTGGCAGAGGGTGGCCGGGCGCCGCCGCTTGGTGACAATCGGCCCCGGCGTCTTAACGTGCGCAGATCTGCCAGGGGAGGAGATGCCCAGGGCCGCGAGCTGCGGGGAGGGTGTCCGCCCCGCCTCCTGGTCCGGCCTCCCCCGCCTGGGTACTGCGCGCGCTCAGGGCGGGCCAGAGGGCCCGGGTCCCGGTCCCCAAGTGCGCGCTCGCGGACCAGCTGGGTTGGGCTCTCGCTCCGCTCTCGCGCCCGTATCAGCGCTGGCGATCAGTTCCCAACCTGCGATCTCCCCGCTGGGCTATCAGCATTTCTCATCACCCGAGACACACACACACACACAACCGCGCAGGGGAGGAGGGGAAAGAAACCAGAGAGCCGGCGCAGATCGGGACCTGTGGGTGGTTTTTAATACTTGAGTTGACATGATAGAAAGCGACTTTCGGAAAACAGGTCCCGCTTGCATTGGGGGAGTTGGGTTACGGGAACCGGATTCATGCCTGCGCTCCCCCTCACTGGGGACCTCCCACAGGCGGCCCACATGGGGTCCTGGTGGCGTTGGTCATGTGGACAGAGGTGTGCCCAGGAGCCTGGGGCTGGGCAGCGAGCCCCACTCGTCACCTCGTGGCGAGCACAGACGCCCTGCGGGTCTGCCTGGGGTGGTGGCCGGGGAGGAAGCCTGAGCCTGGCCCTGGCCTTGGAGGCGCGAAGTTACTGGCTGCGGTGGGGAGGGGTGCTTCCTGTGCGCTCACTCCCCTGAGCGGCCCCAGGAGCCAGGGGCACTCTTGTGGGGGCATGGCACTGTGGACGTGCAGCGGTCCCCTAACCCCCCATCCAACCGCCCATGGACCCACTGTCGAGAAACTTGGTCGTGGGCAGGCGCAGACCCCGGCCCGGGCCAAGAGCCCAGAGCCCCCTCCCTGACTCCAAGCAGCCCCTTTGGATGCCAGGGCGTGCCCGTGGGCATCTGGGAGCACCGTTTGCTGTCCATGCCGCCCTGGCCAGGACACTTGGAAGGTCCAGGAGGTGTCACAGGCAGGCAGGGCTTGGGTTCAAGACTGCGCCAGAGCTCCAGGGTCTGTCTGGGTGGCTGGAGCCAAGCACAGGGGCTGCAGCAGCTGCACGCCAACCCCCCACCTCCACCAAGGCTCTGCAGCCGGCCGGGTGGCAGTGGGCGTGGGTTGGTCCCCGCCACCGGGCCCAGCGTTTCCACGCGGTCCCAGGTGTCCCCTCTCTCTCTCGGGTCTCTCTCTCCCTCTGGATACAAAGCCTGGGAGAGTCAAGCGCCAGATAAGATCACAATTTCAGCCCGTCCCGACAGAGCGATCGTATCAGGATGGGACTTGCAGAATGGAATATTTTAAACTTTATCTGAGCCCAGATCGGGCCGCCTATCGCTGCACCATCTCGGAGATGCGGGGGAGGGGCAGGCCGCGAGGTGGCCACGCACCGCCCGGCCGCGCCCCCTACCACTCTGCTCCGGCCCCCGGGCGGCCAGAGCCTGGGCCGGACCCGAGCCCGGCCGAGACGCGGGGCCGCCAGCGGAGATTAGATTACGGGGCCCGGCACTGCGCGGGGGGCGCGGCGCGGGGTGAAGGTCGCGGCGCCGGGCGGCGGGCGGGGCGCAGGGGCGGCGCTGGGCGGCGAGGCCCGGGGGGCTGCGAGGCGCGGGGAGCGGCGCTGGGTACCGGGGCGGGGGGCGGCGGGGACCGCGGGCCGCAAAGTTTGACTCACGCTTGATCTGCCGGGGGTTGCTCTGTTTCCTCCTGGACATGTCTCCGGCGCCGCGCGCCCTCCCGGTGGCCGCCTCTAGCCCCTGGCGGGCGGCGGCGGGCGGCGGGGGCGCGGCGGGGCCGCGGGGCGGCTCATGCCCCCGGCCCCCGGGCTCCGCGGCCGCCCCGGCCCGCGCCCCAGCCCGCTGCGTCCGGCGCGGGAGCCGCTGGCGCCAACGCGGAGGCCGGAGGCCCCGGGCCTGCGCTGCGGGCGCGCGGACTCCCGCGGGCGGCGGGCGGGCTGGTGCCGGCTCCTGCGCTCCCGCGCGCGCCGCCGCCGCTCGGCTTTTCTCAATGGGACCTGCGCGCGGCGAGCGGCGACCCGGCGGCCACGGCGAGCGGGCTGCGGGGGGCGGGCAGGCGGCGCGGGGCGGGGCCTGCGCGGGGCTGGGCGGGGCCTGCGCGGGGCGGGGGGGGGGCCTGTGCGCCGCCGGCCGCCCAGCCTCTCGCCCCGCCCCGGCCCCGCCCCCGACAGGCCTGGGCCGTCCCCTCGCCGGCCCCGCCCCGGCCCCGCCCCGCCCTCCTGGGCCTCTCGCCCCGCCCCGGCCCCGCCCCCGTCCCGGGCAGGCCTACAGACTCCTCCCCTCCCCTCCCCTCCCCTCCGACCCTGACGCTGTGTCCCCAGCCCGGCTGAGACTCCGCGACCTACTGCGTCCAGCTGCCGCGCGGCACCGCGTCCCGCCGGGGTCCCGGCCTCCCGGGCCCCGCCCATCGGTGCCAGCTCCGCCCCGGCAGCTGACCCGGTCTCTTTGGGCCCCCGAGGCCCCGCCCCTCCGCTCTGTAACCCCGCCCCCAGGGACTAGGCCCCGCCCCGGACCCCTGGGCTCGGCCGCCCGCTCGACCTGCGCTGTGAGCACGGGGTGGGGGGGGCCTGTCGGGAAGCTCCGGGCCTGGGCCGGCTTCGGGTGTGGGGTGGGCTCTGCACGGGGGCTTCCCTGCAGGCAGCACTGTCTGCTCCAGTCCCCGGAAACGGGGTATGTTCATGGGGTCCCAGGGCCCCCCTCATGTTCCAGGCAGAAAATTGTGGACCAGGGACGAGCTCAAGGTCACGCTGATTGAGGGGAGCTGTCCGCCACCCCCAGCTGGGTGGTATCACTATAATTTTATCTTACGTTTTTATAGATGGGGTCCCGCTTTGTTGCCCAGGCTGCGGTGCAGTGGTGCAGTCTCAGCCCCCTGCGGCCTGGGATCCTCCCGCCCGGTCTCTCCCAGCTGAGCTGCATCAATTTCTCTTAATATTCTCCACCTGCGTTTGATCCCCGCCCCATATTCCTGAGGAACAAGCAGTTAGCAGGGCCCAGGGTTAACAGGAAGGGCTTCACAGGGGAGACACCTGTGCCCCACCCACCTGATGACAGATAATGATCACATCATACAATCATCACTGTCAACATCACGTGCCAAGGCTTGCTGACTGCCGTGTGCTCTGCTGAGACGTCATCTCATCCCGACTTCTGTGCCTTGTGCCTGGCTGCATGGGCGAGAAGGGGAGGGACACCCCCAGAGCCTGGGCTCTCTCCCTGCCCCTGCCGCCACCCTCAGGGAAGGCCACTGTGCAGGAGAGTGGCAGGACAGGAGGCTGGGGGCCACCCCTGGGTCCCCCACCCATTGCACGGACGGGAACTCTGGGGTCAAGAGGCAGGAGTTGGGCCCAGGGTCACAGGCTGCTGCCCCCTCCTCTTGCCCTCTGCCCAGGGCCGGGGGCACAGCCCTCCCATGGCTGCTCTCTGGGGAGGGTGGGCCCACATCTGGTTGGGTCCCTCAGTCCAGGGCCCCCAAAGTGTTTGTCGACTGTGTGCTGCACCCTGCCTGTCTGGGTTTCCCACTGGGCCTCCCGCCCTTCCCAAAGGGAGGCCACTGTACAGATGGGCACCTGGGAGCAGGTGGCCTTGGGCTGGCACCTGTGCCGGGTCTGAGGCTCGACCCAGGCTGGAGCGGCTGCAGATCTGTGCCGAGGTGGGCTCTGCGGGTCAGCATGAGAAGGGGGAGGACCCTACAGTAGTGACGTCCGTCTCAGCTGCAGGAGAAGACGGGCGTTTGCCCGACCCGGTTTGTTTCTGTGATCCCACGTATGCATAAGAAACTCAGGAAAGCGGGACACCCCCGATCACCCCGCAACCAAGGCCATTTGTGGGGCCCAGGGTGGAGTGAAAATGGGAAAACATGGGGCGCCTTGCTCGGAACGTAGGAATTCCAGGGCATCGATAGCAGCATGTTAAGCCAAGCCGGGGTCCCTCCACCCCGGCACAGGCCCCTGAACCCCACCGCTGAGCTGAGCCAGGGGTATTTCGGGAGCACGTTCCATTTCCCTGCCTGCCCCCCGGGCGGGGTGTCATTACAGGTGAGGGAACTGCAGCTCAGGAGGGCAGGGACTTGCCGACGCCCCGCGGTGATGCCTGGGGCCTCGCACACACCGGCACACCTCAGGGGCCTGCTGATCGTGACTGTCAGCTGAGGAGAGGGGAACCGGAAACGCTGTCTAGGCCTGGGGGAGCCCAGGACTGGAGGGACCACCTGTGCCCGGGAGGCCAGGGACGGCTTTCTGGGGGAGCTGAGGTCCAGGAGGGGCCCTGCGGGAGGCCCTGCTCAGGTGGGAGAGGAGCACTGGGCACCTCCACCCGACAGGGTGTGCCAGGGCCCCTGTGTCCATGAGCTGTGCCAGGATTCGCACCCAGAGTCACCAGGGGAGAAAGGGAGTTGCATTTAGCCTGCGTGCGGCTCTGCCGTCTCCCTGGGCTCCTAGACCTCGGTGGGGGGGGTCTCCTGCTCGCTGGGGGTCCCGGGCCTGCAGCAGCTCCCTAGAGGCCTGCCTGGGAGGTGCCCACGGTGCCCGGCCCGGGGAAGTCCGCTGTGGACAGTCCTGTCCTGGGCGCTTACTGCAGGGCCCTGTCGTCACTGTCATCGCCCATGTGTCCTGGGTGTTTCTCTCGGGCTGGCTGTGTTCTCTCTCTCGGGACCCTGTGTGTTCCTCTGACTCGGGTCCCCCAGGCAGGACGTGGCAGAGCGGGGACACGTAAGAAGTGCTGTCATGTCAGAGATCCCCTCCCCCCTGAGATGCCCTCGGCCTGAAGGAGACGTTGCTGGGGTCCGAGCAGCGGGGGTGCGCAAGGCCCGTCGCAGGCGGAGAGGTGTGTGTGCGCAAACGTGCTCACGATTCCTCCTGTCCCCAGAGTCTCGGGGTCCGGGGTCTGGGCCCCTGACCCTGCCTGTGGGTTCTGTTTTGGGGGAGGTTGTCCTCTGGGCTGCCCATTCCCCTACGCTCGGGGGCAAGGGAGGAGGCTCTCTGGCATGGCCTGAGGGGCTCCCCAGACTCCCCTCCCCGTCCCTGGCCCCACGGCCGTGCTTGGCTCTGCATCTGGGCGCGTGTGCCACCAGCACTGACGCTGACATAACACCTCCGGGCTGCGCCAGGTCCACGTGATCTTTACACGCCCCTGGCCCGGGGCCGCCCATCACCCCGTATCACAGAGGCAGAAACTGAGGGGCAGAGTGGCCCAGCTACTCTTCAGGGGCCTGCAGCTTGGACGTGGCAGGCTAGGGTGTCACCCCAGGAGGTCACAGTCCAGAGCCCGGGTCCCTAACCCTGGCTGGGGGCTGAGGGCTGGGTTTGATCCTGGCTCTGCCTCTGGGCGCTGACCCTGGGCAAGTCCTGGGCGTCCCTGGTCCTGTCCCTCAGTCGAGGATGGTGGGGCGGCTGCTCAGGCCCCTCCCGAGTCTGGGCTCTGCCCTCTGCCCTCTGCCCTCTGTCCGCGTGTGGCAGCGTGGCCTGGCTCCCCGTGGGGTGCCCCACACTGCCCCAGGCTAGGAGGGTCCTGGGGGCTGGGGCAGGGGCTCATTGTGGCACCTCCTATGTGCCAGGCCTCTCATTGGCCATTGGGCTATGACTCGGGGAGCCACAGAATGTTCCAGCAACTTCGGCTGGACCTGACAGAGGGAGAGGCTCGTCAAAGCATGATGGGAGAAGGGTGTTCCCGGTTGAGGGAGGAGCAGGTGCAGACGCGGGAGGGTGGAGAGGTGGGGCAAAGAGTGCTGGGGGCCACCGCAGACGGGGGGCACACCCCGAGGCCTGGCCAGACGAGGCCTCTGTGCCCAGGTTGCACCCGATTTCTCCACAGTTGCACCCCACAGCCAGCCCCCACTGGGTCGGCGATGTCAAGTCCTTGTGGCCCTGAGGTGCCCTGAGACACTGCCCGCCCACCATGCCCCACAGTCCCCCCCGCAGGTGGTAGCCAGGGGACCTTCCCAGAGCTACCTGTGGTGACCTCGGGCCCTGCCCTGACCTCCCTTAATCTCTGAACCTCCTTGTGCACCTCCTTGTGCAGGTGTCCTGCAGCCACAGGGCCTTTGCACAAGCTGCTCGGGGCTGCCGGGTGCACCCTTCCTTCCTGTTGCCTGGCTGGGCTGCTCACCCCTCCTGAGGGCACCCCCTGACTGCCCTGGGCTGTGTGAGGCCTCCCCGTTCCCCCTTGCAGGCCAGGGCCCGGGTGCGCTTTTCTCAGCATTTGGGCATCTTACAGCAGCTGTGCCGGGAGTGACATCGTGGAGGGGCCTGGCTGAGCATGAACATGTAAACCATTGTCTGCTCACAGCAGCTCTCTGAAGAAGGAAGTTAGAATTCCCATTTGACAGATGAGTAAACCGAGGCTCAGAGAGGGGAGATCACTTGCCCGAAGCCACACAGCATTTAAGCAGCAGAGCTGGATTTGCCCTGGGAAATGCACCGCTCTGGTCTGGCGTGGACCCTGGCGGCTGCGTCTGGGGAAGGGGCCGGGACCTGTCCCGTGGCCCCTGCCTGGCCAGGCCCCACCTCTCCTGCCTCTGGTCATCTCAGGCCTGGAGCTGCCGGGCAGCGGTGCGCGGGGACCAGCCTGACATTTGTCAACGCCGGCTCTGCGAAGGGTTTAATTAACTTCCTGTTTCAATGGAGGGATAATGAGTTTAAGCACCACGTGACTCCATGAGGCGGTCAGATGGCAGCGAGGACGTCAACATAAATTAAGCGAGGAGCGGGGCGGCTGCCCACGGCTGGGGGCGGCTCTGTGGGCTCCCGGATGCTGCCTGGGCCACCCCCACGGGCGGCCGATGCCGCGGCAGCCCCTTGGCCATTGGCTGGCTGTGGCTACCGAGCCGGGGCTCAGGCAGCCCCCGTCCCCAGCGGGGGACCCGTCCCGTCCCACCACCCATCGCCCAGATGTCTGAGGACGGCAAGAAGAGGGCTCGGCCCGGGCCCGCTGGACAAGCCGCCCCCTCTCAGCCTCACGGTCCTCCACCCTCGGACAGCCAGAGACACAGGCTCCTGCCTGGGGACCGTCCTCGGGTCGGCTGAGAGTGGCTCTTTCATGCACTGCCCAGGTGTGTCCCCCTGACCCAGCTAGGCACGGTGACACCAGGTGCAGTCAGGAAATACGATCCGGACATTTCCTAATCTCTGAGACTGGGGTCGCCCATCGCCCAGACCTGCCTCCCCCGTTCCCTCCTCCTCCTCCAGCGCGTACGGAGCTCCCACTCTGGCACTCAGTCGTGACAGTGAATGGCACACTCGCTTGTCGCTGCAGCGCCTGGAGGGCGGGAGGTGGGTGAACCGCGAGTGGCGTGTGGACGCACAGGAGGGGTGGCCCTGCTAGAAATACATCGGGGGCGGGGAGGGGTGCTGGGGCGGGGGGCGCCACCTTGCAGGGGGCCTAGGGGAGACCCCCCAGAGAGGTGACACTTGAGTAGAGACGTGCAGTGAGGGAGCGGGGAGCCCTGGAAACCTGGGCAGCAGTCCAGGCCGAGGGCACCTGTGGGCTCCCGCTCGGCGCTCCCCAGCCCGCCAGGCCAGAAGACAGAACTGCCCGGTCAACCCAGACCACTGTCCCCGCCCAGCCCTGCCCAGGCTGTAGATCTGTGAGCAAAGATGGGACGGTGGCTCTGAGCCACTGAGTGTGGGGTGGGGTGTCGCACAGCCGGAGAAGCCTGGGACACGGGTAGAGACCATTCAGAAAGGTGTCAGGACCCCGTCACGTGGAGCCCTGGGGACAGGGAGGCACTGTGTGGCTTTTGCCCTGGGGACGGTCGCAGATCAGCGTGGAAGGCCCTGGCTGTGGCATCTGCTTTCTCTCTGTGCCATGAGGGGTCTGAAAACACTGTCCCGCGGTGGTCCCAGGAGATCCCCCGGACCCGGTTTACAGGTGGAGAAACAGTGTGGGGGGTGAGGGCCAGCCCAGTGTCAGGGCTGGGAGGGTTTTGGTGACGGGTGGGGAAACTGAGGCTCAGAGGGCAGAGACCAGCCCAGAGCCCCGCTGTGGCCCCGCAGGCCAAGGTGCAGGGGGCCCACCCCCAGCCGACCCTGGGCCTGGGGGGACTCTCCTTCCTCCTCTCTCTGCCGGGGGCCCCAGGGGTGGCGGAGGCAGTGGCCTTGAGCCGCAGCCCACCAGGTCACGCTGCAGGTCAGTGACCCTGCACTGTGCCAGAGGGGCCATGTGGCCTCAGGCGCCCAGGCCCAGCGCAGGCAGGAGGGAGAGACAGCCGTGGGTCTCGGCACAGCGGTCCCCGGGGTGCCATGCCCCAGTGGATTGGGGACTGGGGCCCCGAGGGCAGGCCCTGGGGCGCGCCCCCACCCCAGCTCCTGACCTCTCTGTATGCAGGTGGCATCCCCGTCACCCCTGAGAGGTGCTGGGGGTGAGCCGGGTGCACCAGGCCTGCCCCCCAAGGACGGTTCCCAGTGAGCCTGGCTGTCCGCGGGGCTGAGACTGGGGTCCACGCCTCCCCTGCAGCTCACACCTGCCGTCCCTCAGGGACGCTGCCCAGGGACCCCTCGAGGGCCAGGCCCCCGACACCCAGATGTGCCCGAAGTCACTCGCACCGTGTCTGTGTGTGCTGGTCGGGGGGTGCCTGAGTGTGTCCCGGGGTGGGCAGGCATGTTTCCGTGTGGACACCTGTCCACGTGTGAACACTTGCATGTGTGTCCCTGTGCCTAGGGTGACCACGTGGGTAAGGCCGTGGTGTGCACACACGTGCAGGATGCATGTGCAGCACACGTGTGCCTGCCCGGGGGGCCGGGGGTGCCCCGCATGTCTGTCTGCGTTTGTGTGTGCAGGTCCCGGGTCTGTCCGTGTGCGGGTGGTTCACGGGTGCGGTGCCCGAGGGTGCCCTGGCCGGGAGGATGCTGCCACCTGGTGGCCAGGCAGGGCCACACAGCGGGGCGTGCGGACAGGGCAGGGCTCCCTCCTGCCGTCCTGAGCTGCCGTCCTCAGGCCTCAGCCACCAGGCCCCTGCGGAGGGGCCCAGAACCGAGCCCCTGCTCACCTTCCAACCCCCCCCCGCCCCGGCCTCGGTTTCCCGCCTGGACACGGGGGATGCGCCAGGGCCTGGCTCCCCGGCTTGTTAAACACGCACGTCCTGCCCTGTCGCTGCTGGAAATCGGGGCCTGGGGAGGGGGCGTCGGCTGCTCCACGGCTGCTGCTCTGTAAGGTCCCGCCAGCTCCTCCTGGGGTGGGCTGTGGCCCCGGCCCCCTGCAGCTGGCATCACGGTGACAGGACGGTGACAGGACATCCTCCCTGGACTGCAGAGCTTTGAGTCGAGCCCTCCCTCCCCACGTGGGGCTCCCCTCACCCCCCTGTGAGCTTCCCAGGAAGGAGGGGGTGGGGGGGACTCTGCGCCCACCTGGGGGGCAGATGGGGGTGAAGGGCCGGGCTAGCAGGGCAAGAGGGACACAGTGACAGCAGCGGCCGGCACTTCCATAGAACATTCCAGACACAGTGGTCTCAGGAGAGGCCACAGCAAGTTTGGGGCCCCCAGAGAGCAGGCTTTGAGGGGGGCCGCCAGCGCGCCTGCAGGAGCATAGCCGGGTCCGTCTGGGATGCTGGTGTCTGGGTCACGTCAATGCTGGGGACGCCGGCGCTGGGTGGGGGAACCTTTGTCAGGCCAGCGAGACCCCCCTCTATGCTCTGTGGGTGCAGGCAACACCCGTTTTGCCCTGGGACCCCAGGTGACACCTGCAGGAGGGATGTGGCCCCAGCCGGCCTGAGTCACCCGTCTCCCTTCTGCTCCTCCTGGGCGTGGGGTCCGGCTGCGTGGGCTGGCCGCCCCCGCGGGGTGTGCTCAGGGCCCCGTGGCTGTGCAGTGGGTCCCGCATGGGTCTGGCAGCCCAGACCGGCACTGGGCCCCCAGGGGCCACAAGATGCTCTATGAGCCAGGCTCTGGGCTCGGGTGGCTGCGGGGGACAGAAGGCACGAAGCCCGGAGGTGTTCTGTGAAAATAGTGGGATATATTTGAAAGGATGAGTTAGCCACGGCGCTCGCGGCACGGCCGCAGGGCCTCTGTGCACACAGCTCACCGACGCTAACACGGCATCTTGAACTCGGCCCGTAACATCTTCCAGAATGGCGATTGGGGCCCAATTTGGTCTCTTTCAAAAATATCAAAATAAAAACTTTTAACATACACATTGCACCCAAGGTAAAAACTAAAAAACGGAGCAAAATGGACCAAGAATCTTTGAGATACCTACAGAGAGAATGAGGCCGTCCCACCCGCCTGTCGCCTTTGAAGACAGGACCCCGTGGAAGGACGTGGTGCCGGTCCCGGGTCACGTCAGTGCATGGGACACCTCCTGCCCCGGGGCAGCCCCTCCCTGGCCCCGGCCTGAGCGTCCCTGTCCGGCTGCTCAGACCCGGGCGCGGAGCTGGCTGGGGAGGCCTGGGAGCCTGGCGTGGCGCCTGTGCCCTCGGCAGCCGACCTCCGGCTCCCGTCTCCCCACCCAACCCCAGGCACAAAAAAAAAATCAAGGAAGCCTTGTTCACATTACAACATGGAAATAGCACCAGAAACTTCAGAGTAGAATTGCTGACACCTGGAGCTGGGAGTTCCGTGTAGGAGGAAGGCTCTAGAAAGGGCGGCCGTAGAGGCAGGGGCTGGGAATGGGGCCCGGTGGGAGCTGGAGGGTGACCAGCTCTCTCCACGTTCCTGGGAACCCGGTGCCCCGGGGTCAAGGTGCACTGGAGATGGGCGTGTCCCTCCGCAGCCCGGACAGTGGCCGGCCTGGCCCTGTGGTCAGGGGAGGAGGCCTGCTGTGCTCTAGGGCCAGGCAGCAGGGACGGCCCTGTCGGTGGGAGCCCGCCTTCCCCGTGTGGTCTCTAAGGTCACTTTGGAATTGCACCCGCAGCAGCAGCAAGACTAAGAGGGAGCCTGCCGCCAGCCGGCTTCCCTGCTAGGTGGGGTGGGGGCTGTGCAAATCTTCACTGGGTTCTGCAGCGTGTGGCGCCCTGCCGACAGGGCCCACGGGGCTGGGGGCAGGGGGTGGGCTGCTCTCTCGTCAAGTACTTGGTACCAAGGAAACAGCCGCGTGGTCTCAAAGGGGCTGCAGCGGGCCCGTCCCTCACCCTCGGCCTTCCAGCTGCCCGCCCCAGACCCTGCTCAAAGCAGCGCAGTCTCAGCTCCAACAGCAAAGTCTGAGCGTTGGCATGGTGGGTCCGGTGGCCACAGAGGGAACCGTGCCAGAGACTGACGCTGGCTGGAGGGAGCAGCGCGGACAGGAGCCCCCTGCCGGGCTCTGCCCCGGGCGCTCGCCGCTATAAATTACTCAGAAGTGTCTTTCTTTAAGGGAATCTTGAAGCCAGTTAGTCTCTGTCCGAAGAGCTGGCTGAGGAGGTCACTCTGGGCCTCGGCGGTCCGGTAGCCGCGGTCGGCGGGGTCAGCACCGTGGACAGCTCTGCCCCTCCTGGGGGGCCTGAGCAGGGGTCTCGCCTGGGGGAAGGCCCTGACCGGAGCCTCCTTCCTGTGGGTGAGGCCGGGCTCCGAGGGCTGCGGCCTCGGCTTGCTGTTCTGGCTACTGGGTCTGGGCTTAGTGGGGGGCACACGGCTGGGGGTCGCCTGCTTTCGAGGGGCCCGGGGAGGTCTGTCAGGGGCTGGGGGGGCTCTCCCCAAGCTCCCTGCGTTTTCACTGCTCGTCAGCCCCGGGGCCTGGCCCTTTCTCCTCTTCTCGCCGCCCCCTCCCTTGTCCCTGGGGCCTGGGCTGCGCCGGGGCCCCTTGGTGCAGCCCTTGGCTTGGGCTTGCGGGGGGGTCTTGTCTGGTGCAGGGCTCTGGCCAGGGAAGCCGGGCCTGGCCGGGGTGGTGGCTGTCTCGCTTTGGAGCTGCCCGCTGGCTGGCTGGGGCTGGCTGCCACCCCCTGTCTTGGTGCCGGGCCGGGGGCCCCCACTGCCCTGGGAGCTGGGCCCCGGCCTGTCTTTGGGGGTGGTGGCCTTCGTCCCGTTCTCGGTGCTACGGACCAGCTCTCCGGGTGCCAGGCTCCCCGAGGCCTTCCTTGGCTGCAGCGGGAGCTTGGGCGCCAGGCTGGGCGTGGACCCCGCTGACCTCTCCTTCGATGAACTCCGGCAGCCACCAGGCCTGGTGGCACTGCCCTTGTGGGAGGGGCCCCCCGTGCCGCCCTCAGGCACCATGTGGCATGGGGACACTTGCTTCTGTTTCTGGAGCAGGGAGGGGTCTTCCTGGGAATGTTCAGGGGCACACTTGCCTCGGGGGCCCGGGGTCCTGCGTTTCCCTGAGGGCGTGAGAGGAGCCCCCTTTCCCTCCGTGGCTTGGCCTCTGGCGCCTGGCTGGGGCAGGGACCCCCGGGGCAGCAGAGCCGGCTGGACCAGAGCCCCAGGGCTGCCCGGGGAAGCCTCATCCTCGGGCCTCTCCGGGGCTCGGTCCGGCTTGTGGCCACCTCTGCCGTCAGCCGAGGACGCCGGGAAGGGAGACAGAGCCGGGGGTGGGTCCTCCCGGAGGTCAGGTGGCAGGTCGCACCCGCTCACCGTGGGGCCCACTGGGTCTTCGGGCCTCTCCGGGGTCTCGGGCGGCCCCTCGGTGGTGCTGGGAGCCGCCTCCGGGCAGACCTGGAGCAGGGAGGGGCTGCTGCCCGGGGGCTGTGGCCCGTCCAGGCCGGGGCCCGGGGGGCTGCTGGGCACGGCCACCCTGCGCCGCTTGCTGGGCAGCGCGCCCTCGAGGGCCGGGGCCTTCTGCCCGGGGGCTCCCGGCCTCCGGACCCCGCGGAACGTGAAGGGCTGCTGCCCCCGCCTCAGGTGCTTGTCCATGTGGCGGTCGAACTGCTCCTTCTTGGCGAAGGTGTAGTTGCAGGAGCTGCAGGCGAAGGACTTCTTGATGACGTGCATGACGTCGGCGCAGAGCTCGCAGGCGTACAGCGGCGTGTGCGGCAGCTCCCGGCGCTCCTGCAGCCCGTGCGCCGCGCCCAGGTGCGCCAGCAGCTCGCGGTGCTCGGCGTAGACGCGCGGGCAGCGGGGACACAGGTAGACGCGCTGCGGGCTGTGCACCGCCAGGTGGCGCTGCAGCTTGAAGGGCTTGGGGAACCGCTTCCCGCAGTGGTGGCAGTCGCGCGACGGGTCCTTGCAGTCCGCGTGCACCGGGACGGCCTGGAGGAGGGGCTCGCTGCCGGGCCAGGGCTCGGGGGACAGGCGGGGGGACGTCTTGCCGGGGCCCGGGAGGCTGGCAGGGCTGCCGGCCGCAGCGGGGACCGCACAGGCTGCGGGGCTGCCGCGCTGGGGCGACGCGGTGGCCGCGGCGCTGTCCGGCGTCCGAGCGCCATCGCGGGCGGAGGCGGCGGCCCGCGCCCGGGGCCTCGCGCGCTCCCTCGGGCTCTCTTTCCCGGCCCCCCTCGCTGGCCCCGAAGGCTCTCTGGGGGCCCCCTGCGCCCTGCCCCCCGAGCGCTTGCCCCTCTGGGGTTTGGGAGCCGGTGCCGGGGCGCCGCCGCCGCCCTCCGCGCACCCGGGCGGGGCCCCCGGCGACCGCCGCGCCTGCCCCCGGCGGGCGAACTGGACGGCGTGCTCGCGCAGGTGCTGGTTGTACATCCAGACGTCCGCCACCTCCTTGAGGCACATGCCGCAGGCCCAGGGCCCCGCCTTGCCCTGCAGGTGCTTGCCCTGCAGGTGCTCGCGCAGCAGCTGGCGGGAGCCGAACCTGCGCTCCACGCACATGTAGCAGGTGGGGGGCGGCGAGGGGCTGTGCGCCAGCTTGTGCAGGTCCAGCTCGGCCAGCCCGCGGAAGCGCTGGAAGCAGGCCCTGCACTTGTAGGAGCCCCTCTGGCCCTTGGCCGGCGGCTCTCGGCCCTGAGCACCCCTCGGCCCGGCCGCTTCCTCCGTCCTTTGGTTCCGTGGCCCCTGTGACTTCGCTGTGGCCTCGAAGTCGAGGAAGCTTGTGCAGGGGAGATCTACGGGGTCCTCAAAGGGTCCCAGGAAGCACAGGTCTTGCACCTCAACCTTGGGGCTGAGCACCTTGAAGTCCACAGCGGGCAGCGGCAGCAGGCCAGTGTTCCCGGGGAGCCCGCTGTCGTACCGCTCTCTCTCCAGGTTGGGGGGCTCGGGGCTCGCGTCCCCAAGAGAAGACGCTGTGTCATCAGTGGGGACCCACAGCTCCCGACCTCGCCAAGCCGCGGGGACCATGTGCAGCTCAGGAATGGTCTCGGGGCATTCGTCCTCGGGGCAGTGTGCGGGCGCCTTCTCGGTGCCAGCTCCCCCGCCGGGCTCCGGTGCCCACAGGCTGAGGCCGGGGGCCCAGCGGTCAGCGCCAGGCACGTTGCTGCCGAGGAACCCGTCCAGGAGGAAGGCCTCCGGCAGCCCCGCGGCCTCGTCCTCCCACGGCTCCTCGTGGGAGAGGCAGAGGGAGCCGGAGTCGCTGAGGTCTGTGGGCAGGCGGGCGGAGGGCAGCGGGGAGCCGTCCCCAGACTTGCCACTGGGCTCAGGCGGCAGTGGGCGCCTTGGCTTCTCACCGCGCTTCCCGTACACGCGCGGGTTCCTCTTCTTGCGGGTCACGCGGCCGCCCAGAGGGAAGAGCTGGGAAAAGGAGACCTCATCGTCAAACAAGCTCAGAGGGTCCCCGAGGCCTGGGCTGGGCGTCTCGGGAGTGGGGGCCTCAGGCCCCTGGACTGCACCCCGGGCTGCCGGCTCGTCCAGGAGGCCCCCCTCAGAGCTGTGGGTCTCGGGAGGACCCGGGGGGCCCAGGGGGTGCAGTGGCTCTCCATTAGCCATGGTGCCGGCCCCTGGCGGTCCCCAGGGCCTCCTCGCCAAGGCTCCCTGGTGTCCAGCCGGCCATTCCCCAGCAGGTGCCTCCTCCGAACTCCATCGACCTGTCGCTTGGCCTCTGGGCGTCCCCTCTGCACACAGGGCCCCTGCGCCCGTCTCCACGGCACCTGGCATCTCCCCGGGCCCCAGGTCTCCCTCCCGTGGGAGGCGACTGGCAACTGCAGCTGCTGGGCTCGGGCCATGTTTATCTGAAATCACGTCGGCAGGGCCCCGAGCTCTCTTCCGAAGCCTCCTCGCTCCCGGCTTCCCCACTTTCTTCTTTGATTTCCCCGCTGAGTTGCTGGGGGGTCCCGTGGGCTGCGTCTGGTCCTCTCTCTTCTGTGCCGGTTTGGGATGGAGCTCGCCTGGCCCCCGCGGGTCTGGTCTGCTGGGCTTGGTGGCCGGGGACGTCTCACGCGCCCCACATTCCAGCAGGCCTGGGGGGTGCGGCTGCTGGCCGGCTGGGGGGCCTGGAGTTCGGAGAGTGCCGAGCCCCTGCCTGACCTCCTTCGAGCCCTGAGCGTGAGGTGGCCCAGCTGCGTGGCAGGGGCCCGTGAGCAAGTGACATGGCCTGTCCTCCCTGGGCGCCCTGTGGCTCTTCTTCCCGGGGGGCCGGCAGGTGGGGGCAGCCGGGCCAGGCTGGGCGGTGCCCTTGTGCAGCTGGTGCTTCCGGGCTTTGTGCCGGCTGAGGCCCGGCCTGGAGCGGAAAGAGGCTGAGCAGAACTCGCAGGTCACAGGCGGCCCAGCCGGGGCCTGACCCCTCCAGGGCCCGCTCTCCGCGGACATGGGCTTCTTTTTAAACCCGTGGGGCCTGTGTTCGAGGTCTTGGGGACTGACGGGATCCTCTCGGGGCGCCTGGAAGGGGACATTTCTGTGGCTCTGGGGGGAGGGGGGCCTGGAGTCACTGGCTGTGCTGCTTGGAGATGTGGCTCTGCCTGGGCAGGGCCCCGCGGAGGGGCAGGCCACCGTGGCGGGCACCTTGGTAACATTGGCGTGCCCGGCCTCAGGTGCCCCCGGCTCCGGCTGTCCCTGGCTGCTGGCCCCCAACTCACCTTCCAGGCAGGTGTGGCGGTCTGGCCCTGCGGCCCCCAGCATGGTAGGGTCAGAGGGCACAGCCATGACACCCTGCGCTTCCTGGCAGTGGAGCTGGGTGGTGTTGCTTGGGGAGGGAGGGGAGGGGTCCTGCAGCCCAGGGCTGGTGGGGGGTGGGGCCCCGCTGCAGGGGGGGTCTGGCACCTGAAGCCCTCTGGTGGCCCCTGTCTCATCTCTGGTGGGAAGGCTGGTCACTCTGGGGGAAGCGGCCCCCGTGGGGGGAGGCGGGGTGTCGCAGGCAGGGGACTCCGCTGGTCTCTCTTCCCTGGACTCCTCTGGAGTTCTCAGCGTGCCGTCCCCTGAGATAGTGACGAAGCCAGGCTGTGAGGGGGGGTCTCCCAGGGGGCTGCTCTCCCCCAGGATAGGGTGGTGAGTTAAGGTTTCCTTGGGGTCACAGGGCCATGTCAAGGATGGGTCAACCCCTGGGGGCCCCCCAGCTCCAGAATCCGTGGGGGCTTGGACACAGCCGGCCCCTCCCAGAGGCGCCCAGGCAGGAGGACAGGGCGGCAGGAGCCCGGGGCTGGGGGGCTCCCTGCTGGGTGGGGGTGTCAGGAGCAGCCCCCTCCGCTCCTCCTGGGCCCCAGAAGTCCAGGCGGGGGTCTCCTGCTGGGGCAGGTGCTTGAGGCTGCAGGGACTGGGGGTGGCTGGAGCGGTGGGTGAGGGGGCACAGGTGGCCAGGCCCCCGAGGGGTGATGCTGGGCTGGGCCCCGTGAGTGGCAGCTGCTTGTCCAGGCCTGGGCCGGTGGCCTTCCCCGGAGTCTGGTCCTCAGCCCCACTCTGGGTGTGGGCTGCTGTCAGGGCCAGCACCAGGGGCTCTCCTGCAGGGGACGGGGGGCTTGGGGTAGGCTGTGCCTCATTCTGAAGGCCTGAGGCCACCCTGCGTCCCCTGGGTGCCGCCCCAGCACCCCCGGCGGGCCTGGCCAGCGCTGTCTCAGGACCCGTGCCTGGGGCGGGACTATCGGGCCCCCCAGGAACCCCCCAGTTATCTGGCCGAAGCCGGCTGGCTTGGCCTTGGCCTTCGGGCTCCTCAGATGGGCCGAGCAAGCCTAAGGGTCCGTCTGCCTTGGGCTCCAGCTGACATCCGGCCACTGCAGGGACGGCTGTCCCCTGCTCACTCCTGGGGGAGCCCCGGGCAGGGCTGCAGGCCACGTCCCTGCCCTTCACACTGTGCCCTTCTACAGCCGAGGGGTCCCCTCGCTGCAGGCTCCAGGTGTCCACAGGTGGTGACCCCTGTCTGTCCCGGGTGTCATCTTTGCTCCCAGCTGTGTCGGCCTCCGGGAGCTGGAGCTGGGGGCTCAAGGTTGGGTGTCGGGGCCTCCCCCCAGGGCCAGCGCCGGGCGTGAGGGCTGGACTCGGCACAGGGACAGCCTGAGCCTCTCCGCCTGGGGGGGCCATCAGTGAGGAGGCCCCCGCTGGTGCCAACTCAATACCCTCGGAGCCAGGCCCCCCTGCCACGGGGTGCAGGAGCCCCCCGGTCCCCCCTGCCCTGCCTGTAGAGGGTCCCTGGGCGGCTTCGCTGCGACGGGCCGCAGGAGGCCCGGTGGCATCCAGAGGCAGCGCCCTGTCGTCTCGAAACACCAGGCCAGGCGCCAGGCGGGCAGCGGGGCTGCCGGGGGACTCCAGCGCAGGGTGCTCGCCGCAGCGCCCCTCTGCCCGCTGCGACGCTGGGAAACGTCCTCTCTGAGCACAGGGACGCGGCAGAGGGGCGTCGTCTCTCTCCCGTGTTCCCGCGATGTCCTGATGTTTAGGAAACGAAAGGTCACCGTCTGGGCTGCACTTTGCTGACCTCTCGGCATCCAGCAGAGGCTGCAGCTGCCCGCCCGGGCCCGGCAGGCAGACGTCCGGGGGGACCCCGCCCTCTCCTCCTGCCTCAGAGACTCCGGCTTTCTGCATTAGCCGAAAACTGACGCTGGCCCCCGGGGGGCTGAGAGGGGCCCCCGACGCCAGGCCTTCCTGGGTGCTGGGGCGGGGGGCTGTCATGGTGGCCACGGCTGTTCCTGCACCTTTGCGGTGTGGACTCGATTCCCTGGCACCTGCGAGCTCAGCCGCGTCCCCGAGGGGGGAGGACGGCTCCGTGCCGGTGCTCCGGTCCGCCCCGCCCGCACGCTCAGCCTCCCCACGCGCGCCCAGGGGCCCCGGCGAGCCTCCGCCTGGGCGCAGCTGACTTTCCAGCTCGCTGACCAATCTCTGGATCTCCAGCTCTTCCTCCGACAGGCTGCGCAGGAGAGCGGAGCTGCGTTCGCGTCCCGTCCCAGGCACGGCGGGAGGGCTGGGCGCCAGCGTCCCCTCGCAGGGACACTTCTCCCCGAATGCCCTCCCCGCCGAGAGGTCAGGAAAATGGCCGGGCAGCATCGGGGCTACTTCTTCAAGCAGCAAAAACGAGGGGTAAGGCGGGTCGACCCGGGGCTTCTCCAGGGCAGGGCCAGCGGGGGCGAGCGGCCCGTGGCTGTCCCCGTGTGCAGGCAGGCTGTCGTAGAGCGGGGGGCCGAACCTGTCCACAGCCAGCCCCGAAAAGAGGGACGTGGACTCCAAGGTCAGGGGTGACCCGGCTTTGCCTGGGTCCATTTCAGCTGCGTAAGGCGGATGCTCCGGTGGCTTCGGCGCGAGGGAACAGGCGTCTGCACCGTCCAGGCACAGGCAGGGGCTGGCGGCTGCCGGGGCGTCCTCGGCCGGGGGCTTGGAGTACAGGCCTTCCGGGAAGCAGCCAGCCAGGTCTTTGGGTCCAAGGAACAGTTCACTGGGGGGCCCGCTGTAGGGATGGGGCCCCTTTTTGGCAGCTGGAACCCCCGCGGGGTGGCCGTTAGCATGCGCAGGGCCACCACCAAGATCAGAGTTCTTTGAGAACAGGATCGCGGGTTCGGGGTAGGCAGCATTCGTGGCGTTAGCAACGGGCTCCAGAAACCCTCCTGGCTGGTGGGCAGCGGAGTCCTCTCTGTCACGGGACTCAGGGGGCCTCGTGCCCTCGGGGGCAGCCAGCCGACCGCCCGTACCCGGGGCTGGCGAGCTCCCGCGGGGTGCCGCGTCGGGGAGACTTCCTGGTGGCCTGGGGCGACCGGCGTCCTCTCTGCCAGGCGGGGCTCGCTCTGGAGTTGGGGGCCGGGGGCTTCCTTTCACACAGGCGGCTGGAGGAGAGCTCGAGACCTCTCTGGGTTTCGCGGGGTCAGGGGGTGACTCTTTGGCAACTTCAGGGCTCTCGGCCTCTTGGAGAACGTCCAACAAAGCGTGGTTTTCCTCGGGGGTCTCGGTGTCGGTGGGGACCCGCGGGGGCCGCTGGGGGGCCGCTGCGGGGTGGTCAGCACACGTGGGGCCTCTCTCTGCGGCCTCCCGGCTGGGTGGGGGGCCTGGGCGAGGGCTGCGCGGCTGTTCCGGGCTGGGCAGCCCCCCGGTGTCCGGCCTCACCGCCTTCCTGGGTTCCTCCAGCTCCTCGTCCGCTCTGGGGCCCCGGGCCAAGTCCGCGTCCTTTCTCTTCTCGCCTCGGTGCCAGCGCCGGCAGCCACGGCGGGGGCGGCCTCTGGAGCCAGAGCCCCGCTGCAGCCGGGGAGGCTCGTCCTCCGACTCGGAGGCGTCCTCGGCGCCGGGCAGGGGCTCCTCTGCCACCAGGGAGCCGCGCCTGCCGCGGGCCCGCCGCGCCTGCCGCCGGTGGAGCTTGTTCTTCTGCTGCACGATCTTGTGGATCAGCTCCTTGCTCCAGGTGCCGGCCCCCGCCTTCCTCCTCTTGGGGTCCTTCCGGGGCGGCGGTCGGAGGTGTCTGGGGCTCCTGGTCTCCTCGGGGACGGGGGTGGCCCTCGGGCCCTGGGTGTCAGGATCTGCACGACCCTTGGGGGCCTGAGTCCGGAGGTCCCGGGCGCGGGGTGGGGGCCGCTCCGCGTGGCTGCCCTTCCTCCTGGGCCTCAGGCAGGCGGCTCTGGCCCCTCCACCAGGCCCCTTGGCGGTGTTGGCCATGTCCAGCTCTTTCCGGAACAACTTCAGCTGCTTCCCTCTCCTCTGCTGCCTCACCAGGCCGCTGGCGTCGGCCTCGGCAGGCGCCAGACCCAGGGAGCGGGTTTTGGGCCTGCTCCGGGCCGGGCAGCCCCCGTCCACAGGGCGGGGGTCTTGCGGCTCCATCGTGGCAGCTACAAGGGGGGGCTGGGCTTTGCCCTCTGCAGCCGGCCCCACCCTGGCCTTGGGGGGCTGCCCAGCGCCAGGACCTCTAGGGCCGGCAGGCTCCTCGTCGGCGAAGACGTCGATGAAGCTGCTGTCGATCTCGGGGCTGTCGGACTGGTACTCCATGCCGTTGAGCGCCTCGGTGATGAGGCTGTCCAGCTTGGCGTCGTCCTCCATGTCCAGCTCCGCGGCGGGGAGCGGGAAGGCGGCCGTGGCCAGGCCCGGCAGGAAACCCATCCTCAGGGCCTCGTCTTTGCCGTCTGCCTGGACGTCCCCGGCTAACAGGAAGGCCTTGCTGTGGCCGAGCCCGCCTGCGTGCGCGTCGGTGGGGGCTGTGGGGGCCGCGCTGGGCGAGGGCAGTCCCGGGGGGCCCTGGGGCTGCGGGCGGCCGTCCTTGGCCCTGGCCAGGAGCAGGCTGCAGAACTGCCGGTGCGCCAGGAAGGCGGCCAGGCTGCTGTAGTTGCGGTCGCACTGCCGGCAGGTGAGCAGCACATCCAGCTGGTCCAGGCTGGCGCTGCTGAGGGCGAAGTGCTGGGTGGGGTACGGGGGCGGCTCGTGGGGGAACGGGGCCTCCTCCAGGCACTGGACGGCACCCTCGGCCCCCAGCCCGTCCGCAGGGAAAGGGAAGGCCTTGGCCGGCTCTGCCTGGAAGTGGGCGGGGTGGGCGTGCGGGGGCTCCGGGGACTGGTGGAAGAAGGCCGGGGGCGCCAGGGGGCCGGGGAGCTGGCTCTCCTCCGAGCTGGGGTTGGCCGGGCTGCTGGACAGGGGTGACAGGGAGGAGCAGCTGCTGCCGGTGGTGTTGGTGGCCGGCGACGGCAGCGGGGACTCGCTGGGGGAGGCTCCCACCACCCTGGGCGGGGGCAGGCTGGGGGTCCCTCGGGGTGACAGCTGGGGCTGCGCCACCCCGAAGAACAGGGGCTGTGCTCCCGGGTCCTGCGGCCCGCTGTAGGCGAACAGCCCCGGGGAGCCGCCCAGCTGGCCCGGGCCGCTTCTCACGGCCACCAGCTTCTCCCCGGGCCCCGCCGTCTGGCCGGACGTGCCCAGGGGTCCCTGGCTGCCCCCCTGCCACTCGGGGGCCGCCGTGGGGAACGGCAGCCGGCTCTGCACCTCCATTTGGTGGGGACTCGGCCCGGCCGTCGGGAGCATCTGGGCCCAGGGCAGCGGGGGGCTCCGGGGGAGGCAGAGCCGCTGGCCGGGGCTGGGCTGGCCTTTGAAGAACAGGCTCCTGGTGGCGGCCGGGGGGCCCAGGGCAGGCGTGGGGTAAGGGGCTGCAGGGTCCCACAGCGGGGGCAGTCTGGCGGGTGGGGGCCCTGGGGCAGCCAGCTCGGCGTCCAGAGGCCCCGGGCTGGCGTCCACCCTGGCTCCACACGCCTGTCCCGGAAAGCACCTCTGGGGCAGGGGCTTCAGGGGCCCCCTTGGGCTCCCCAGCCCGTCCTGGGCTGGAGGTGGCCTGTCGGGAAGGGCTTTGGTCAGGCTCTTGTGCAAACCGTCTGAGAAGGGGGTCGGGGCCGGGTGAGCCACCCCCGGGGCAGAGAGGGCACCGCTGAGGTTGCTGGGGGGGTCGAGGGTGCCCGGCTGGCCTGGGTAGCAGGGCAGGGGTGGGGGTGCGGGCGGGAAGGCGGGGCCGGTGCCCACGGCCTCATCCGGCCACGTGCCCGGGGGCTGGTGGAAGGCGAACACCAGGGCCCCGTTGGCGTACTCGTGCCCGGCCGTGTCTGCGGGGAAGGGTTTCGTGCCCGCCCCGTGCAGCGCCGGGAAGGAAAACTGGAAGGGGACCCCCACGGGGGGGCCCGGCCTGCTGCCTTCGGGAAAGGGCTCTGGCTCCGTGGGGGGAACCCCGAAATTAGCACCTGGAAAGCTGCTCTCAGCAGCGGGAGGCCAGGAGTCCGCCCCGCTGGCCTGGAATTCCGGATGGGAGGCTGGCCTGAGGGGGCTCGCGCCCCTGCTCTGGGGGGCCCGCAGGGCGGGGGGCCCGGGGGTGGCGCTCGCTGAGGTATAGTTGGTGGAGGTAAAGCTGGAGGGGGTCTCCGGGAAGCACCTTTGGAAGCTGAGCTCTTCAGGAGGAGGCCGGGCCTCGGCCCTCGGGAGGCCGGGCCTGAGGGGAGCCCGGGGGGCCTCCGCTTCTGGGGGCTGGGCGGCCTCGAGCTGGCGGCCCTCGGGGCCCTTGTCCGGGGCAGGTTTGGCCTTCGAGCTGGCGATGCTCAGGCCGTACGGCTGCTGGGCGCTGCTGGCTGCCCCCCCTGCCAGCCGCACGTGCGCTTGTGAGCGGCTCCTCCCTGGGGGGGCCCGGAGGCCACCCCCCTTCCCAGGGCCGCTGCCCAGGGCCTGGGTTCTCGGGAGTGGGGCCCTGGGCACCCCCTCCCTGGCCTGCCGCGGCTGGGCTTCTGGGGGCTCCACAGCCGGGGCCCTGCAGCCAGTCTCCCTGGTGGCCTTGGCGGGCCTGCTGGCCGGGTCATGGTCCTCGCAGGGGGGCTGGCAGGGGCAGCCCAGGCCACCGGCCCCCTGGCAGGGCTGCAGGTCTCCAGTCCTGGCCGGGGCCGGTGCTCCTTGGGGCTGCTCTCCAGGCATGGCCCCTCTGTCCGGGCGCTAGGAGGACGCGTTGGTCTGTCGGGGGCCGTGGGGCGTGGGCTGGGCGGCCATCCTCGCCCCTGGGGGGCCCCGGGGGAAGCCTGCTCTCATGGTCCTGAGCGGAGCCTGCGAGGAAAGGGTAGAAATGAGGGGGGCCATGGGGTGGCCCCTGCCTGGGCTTCGTGACTTCCCACGGAGCCCGTGGCCAGGGCAGGAACAGGAGCCGCTGGGGCAGCTTGGCCTCGGGTCACGGTCACAGCGACCCTCCATGCTGGGAGCGCCCTGGCTCATTCCCTGATCACTCCCCAGAGGAGGCTCCACGTGCTGGGCCACAAGCCAGGGCCACGTGGCTCGGATGTGGCCGGGACCGCCTGCCCAGGGGAGCCTGGCTCCTTCCCCGCCCAGGGCCAGCTTCACCCGCTCTCATTTGTCCTTGTGGTCACGACGTGTGGGCTCAGAACCGAGCCCCACCCACTTCTACCCGGTGCTCCCTGCTGTGGGGACCTGCCCTGGGGACCCCCCTCCCCCGGGTGTTCTGCCCAATTTGGGGCAGGGTCTCCAGGGTGGGAGCTGTACCAGCACCTGCCAGCGGAGGGCAACCCGCTGCTCTGCCACTGCAGCCCAAGGACGGAGGCACCGGGTGGGGGGCTGGGCCCCACTTCCTTTGCCCTCACTGCCGAGCCCCCTCCCCATCAGCCTGCAGGGATGGTCCCCTCCCACCTCTGGGTCCCAGTGCCGGGAGTGAAGGGCTCATGGGCAAAGTTTGTTGAGTGACTAAATGATGGTGCTGATGGCAGTAACAGCACTTTCCAGCATTGCTTCCCTCGTCCTCCCAGTGGCTTGGATGTCGCCCTGACTTAGAGCTGATGGGTCGGGGCAACAGCAACTCACCCAGGGCCTCCCAGCCAGTGGGGGGGGGGTCCTCCCAGGAAGGGCCTCCACTTGGGGCCAGGCTCCTGGGTGTGGGAACAGCAGCTGCTGGGGCCCCTCACAAAGCCCCCGTCTCATGCGCGAGACCCACCACCTGAGACCAGGAGCCTTCAGCTCAGAGTGGGGACCCAGCCCAGCCGGGGCACCAGGCAGCCTTCCTGGAGGAGGTGATGCTGCGCTGACGCTGGCTGGCGGGGAGAAGTGTTGGTTTGACGGGCAGGGGAGCTGAGGCCCGCTGGCTCCGGGGCTGCTGCTCGAGGAAATGAGGTGGTGCTGCGTCCCGCCCACCCAAACCCACGTGTCGGCCGGGGTCCGGGAGCCAGCTGGCAGCCCTGGCTACTGTCCTCAGCCGGGGTGTCGTGGGGGCGGGGGCAGCCTGGGGAAGGGGCACCTCGGGCCGAGGGGCAGCGGGCCAGCCTCCCCGCCGGCTGCCTCCTACGTACCTGGGGAGTCAGGGGCCCCTCAGCTGGGTCGCCGCACGACTTCCTGAGCAAGGAGAACTTCTTGGCTGCAGAGAAAACAGAAAGCGTCTCAGAATCAGCGTGGGGCTTCGGGCTGGGCTGAGAGCCCCGCGGCGCGGCGGAGGGGGGCCTGGCTCGAGGCCCCCGCAGGGTACCAGGAAGCCGCCGGGCGGGCGGAGAGGTGGCCAGTGGGCAGCTCAGCCGCCCGGGACCCCGAAGGGCCTGGGGGTCAGCCGGCTGCCTTCGCAGCGGGTTTCATGGTTGTTTTCCATTTCTTTACGTCACGTTTGTACTTATGCATAGATTAAGCATTCACGTGGCCCCCAAACTCAAGACCCTATTAAAAGGTCAGGAGAGAGACGGCTCCAACTTCTCGCCGGCCCTGACCCTGTCCCCGATCGCGCCGGGGAGCGCGGTTCCAGCCAGAGCTTCCGGGGAGCGCGGTTCCAGCCAGAGCTTCCTGAGGCAAATGCTAGCGCGTGTGAATGAACATTCCCATGTCCCTCCTTTCCTGAACAAAAACCATCTACTGCGCCTGCCGACATGCTCTTCACGTCTCCTTTAACATGTCCCGGGCGCAGTCCACAGCGCTCCCTAAACGGGTCCCCGTCTGTCCGCACGCACTGTCCTCGGCCCTCACGGACAACTCCGCCACGAACACGCGCAGGTGGGCGCAGGTGGGCCCGAGGGTCTGCAGCGTCCAGGCGTGAACGCACTGGTGACATGGACGGACCGTCCGATTGACCCTGCCGTGGCTTTAAAATGCGGCCGCACGTCCTCTGGCCCCTCCTTTCGAGGCGGAGGTAACACCCTCCACTGCCTGCAGGCTGTGCTCAGGGGTCCCCGTGTCCAGGGGAAGTGGGACTGTGTGGCTTTGAGACCAGGCCGTCCGAGGCATCGCGGCCCCTCTCGACCACGTGCTCGGGAGACGCCAGCTGCCACGGAGTCCTGCAAGAGGCCCCGTAGCCAGGCACTGAGCTGCCCGCAGCTGTGGGGAGAAGCAGCCCCGGCCGAGCCTTCAGGTGACACTGCAGCCCCCGCCAACCTCAGCACAGAGCCTGGGCCACGGCCACCCAGCTACGGCATCTGGCCCTCAGATGCTACGTGGTAACACGGGCTTGTCATTTCAGGCTCTTTGTTACCACTGTGTCCCTCCCAACAGTGCGGAGAATCCAGAGGCCCCAAGGTAGGTCCCAGTGTCACAGATGGGCACACAGAGGCCCGGAGAGGCCACAGGACCCTCCATCCCTCCCGGCTGCCTCCACGCCAGTGTCCGACACCGTGCCAGGCAGGTGGCGTCTGCCCCATTCACGGCCTCGGGTGCCTGGAAGAGCGCAGTCACAAACTGCTGCCGGGGACGGGGCTGCAGCCCGAGGGGAGGCGTGCCATGTCCAGGGCCTTCCGTGGCTGTGCTGGTGGGCAGCACTCGGCCGTCCCCTCCTTCCTCTGCCAGGACAGCCGGCTGACACTGTGCCCGCCGCACGCTGGGCACACCTGGGCACACGCTGGCTCCCACCAGGGCGTGAGCACCTGTGCTCAGTCCTCAGACCGTGGTGGGGGGTGAGGGCGGCGTGCACCCCGAGCCTCAGCTTCCAGCCCCGCCCAGGCTCCTGGCAAAGCCCTCGGTGCCACCGTGCCGGCCGGTGTGGGTTTCAGCGGCCGGGGCCCCTTTGATGCCAGGAGATCCAATCCCCGGATCCCAGCCCGGCCCGGCCCCAGGGAGCCCCCGAGGAGCACGAGCGGCTCCTTTTCTCTCAGAAACAGTAACCGGCCCCTCTGGTCACCAGCCCGAGCGCTCCGTAACTCAAGACCGCGGCTGGCCCGGCTGGCTCTGGCTGCGGGTGTGGGGGCCGCCAGCCCCTGAGGGAGGCAGAGCCGCCCCGGCCCCCCACGCCTGGCCTCCGCGCCCACCCTCTTCCCTGAGCTTCCTCCTTCGCTCTGCCCATGTGGCTGTGGCTGCTCCATCCTCCGCCAGCTGGGTGCCCTGCCCGGTCCTCGCCTGGCCACCCCAGGCCCCTTGGGGCTCTCGCCCGAGCAGGTGCCCAGCATGGGACGCCTGCCACCCTCTGTCCTGTGCTCCTGATTCCCGGCACTCCTGCAGGGGGCCAGGGCCACCGCGCCTGGGCTCGAATCTTGGTGTTTCTGGAATGTGGGACACAGGGCCAGCCCCGAGCCCCTCAGAGCCATTCCCTCACCCGTCACATGGGACCGATCCGAGTCCTGACCGCACAGGGACAACACACCCAAGTCACCTCCTGGGCACCAGCACCCAGTAAGTGCCCGGCAGAGGGTTGCTCTGAGGTTGCCACAGCTCTTCCAGGCAGCCCTCCTGGATTGCCCGGGTGTGAACCACCCGGCGTGTGTCCACTTGGCGGCGTCTGTGGTGATTCCCCCACAGCGACAGACACTCCTGTGATTCTCGAGGGGCTGCACATCCTGGGGCTGTCCCTGAGCATGGCGGGGAGCCCTGCACACTGGGCTGCACTGTCCCATCAGGGCTCCACATACGACCTCGGGCCTCCTGGCCTCAGTTTCCCCAACTGTAAAGCAAGGGGTTGGATCCAGCGTGTCTTCACGCCTGTCCCAGACACACGGATATCGAAGCTTGCGACCGAGCCTCCCCCAGAGACGTCAGCTCCCCTGCCCGCCACGGCCTCTCCGCGGCAGTGGGCGACTCCTCCCGCCATGTCCCTTCTGTCCTCAGCCTGGACACCAAACAGGAGGCAAGAAGCATGTGCCACAGGGCGGGACTGCGGAGGGAAGGGCCACTGCGCTGCAGCCTGAGCTGGGTGCAGACGGGGAAACTGAGGTTCAGAGAAGAGCGTGGCCCGGCACAGGTCACACTGTGTGTGTCTGGGAAGCAGAGCCCGGCACAGAATGCCCGCGGCCTCCCCTGCTGGGTCACACTCCCCGGGGCACCTGGGTGGCACCAGCCCCATCCGGGGCCCAGCTTGGTCCACCCTGGCTGCCGACTCCCTCTGGCTCCGGCTGCCCACTGCGACCGAGCCCGCCTGAGCTGTGCTACGCTGGGCACTGTCCCCGGCCACCGTCCCTGGCCATCTGGCCCCACTTAGCCTGGCCTTCCACCCTCTCCAGCCAGCTGGCAGCCCCCCGATGGGTGCGGTGGGCGAAGCCAGACGCCCTGTGTGCCAGTTCTTCTGGGCAGGGGCCCCTGGTCGCCCGGGACAGCAAGGCTGGAAGAAGTGGGGCCCTTGGTGGTGCCCACCGCCCAGGCACCTGTCTCTGCCCAGCACGCCCATCCCGGCCCCGTGTACAGCTCGCAGGCTGCCGGCCTCGCGCCAGGCCTGGGGAGATGCCAGGGCCTCTGCGCCGCAGTCCTGCCGAGGGGCGGCAGTCCTGGCGCATTCCGACATGCATTTCACAAACGTCCCCTCCCTTCCGCTTCAAACGCTGCCGCTTTGCTTAAAAACTACCTGAGTGCTCGGATAAACCTTTGCAGGTAAAATTATACCTGAGACAGGGCCCGGAGGGTACGTACAAGAACACGGCGCAAATTATCAGCTGCATTTATCTTAATGACTTTGGGGGAAAGTGGAGGGCGGCGTTGGGGGGCGGGAAGCGGCGTTTGTTCCCCCTTATCGGGGTGCACGTTTGAGATCCTTTAACGGCAGGAAGATAAGCGGACACGTGGGGAGAAGATGATGTCTTTGAGAGTGACAGGGAGGCGGCTGGCGGGGTGGTGGGGTTTGTGCCTAAAGATAGCGCCCTGTCACCCACCAGGATGGCACAGGGCAAGGGGCGGGTACTGCCACCCTCTCCCCGGTCCCTTTGTGCCACAAAGACCAAGACTCAGGGGTGCACAACACTGATCCTGGGGGACAGCTCCTCCCTTACTGGATGTCACGGCTCATCCCTCCAGGTGGCACCAGCACCTCCTCCTGGGCTCCTCCCAGACACCCCACAGCCTCCCGGGATCAGCCTTCAGCTCAGCTCCAGGCCACCTCCTCCAGGAAGCCCTCCCTGACCAGGGAGCTAGTGCAACCACTGCCTGAGGTTACTCCTGCCTCTTGAGGCCCATCCTCAGTCCCGGCCCTGCATGGTGGGTCCCCTTACTGCTGTGCATCCCCCATGTCCCCTGCTGTCATCACCAGGGTGGGGCCGCATGTGTCAGCTCACCCCCATCCCAGGCCTGGCCCAGGGTCAGTGCTCAGGACCCCTGCACACCCATGTGTGCACATCCACATGTGCACATAGCCACGTGTGCACACCCACGTGTACACATCTACACATGCACACACCCACGTGCGCACATCCACACGTGCACATAGCCACGTGTGCACACCCACGTGTACACATCTACACATGCACACACCCACGTGCGCACATCCACACGTGCACATAGCCACGTGTGCACACCCACGTGTACACATCTACACATGCACACACCCACGTGCGCACATCCACACGTGCACATAGCCACGTGTGCACACCCACGTGTACACATCTACACATGCACACACCCACGTGCGCACATCCACACGTGCACATAGCCACGTGTGCACACCCACGTGTACACATCTACACATGCACACACCCACGTGCGCACATCCACACGTGCACATAGCCACGTGTGCACACCCACGTGTACACATCTACACATGCACACACCCACGTGCGCACATCCACACGTGCACATAGCCACGTGTGCACATCCACACAGGAGCAGGCATGCGCGTGGGCACACACATGCACTCCCCTCAGGCCATGGAGGCTGCAGGCTCAGCTCCTGGGCCCATTCTGGGGTCTGTGACGCTCCCAGTGCACCAGCAGGCAGGGGCGCGGCCCCGGGGCGGCGGGCATGAGGGTGCACGTGCGCACCGACTGCTTGGGCCCTCCCTGCCAGGCGTCTGGCTTACAGGGATTGTATCGGGGTTCAGTGGCCCCAGCAGAGCCAGGATGAATGAGGCCAGTGCTGGGCTGTCGCACAGCTGAGAGACGGCTCATCTAGGGGGCCGGCCAGGACGTGGAGGGCGGCGGGGTTGTTAGAACCCTGGGGCTCCACGGAACCCCCTTTGAAAACCAGGGATGGGGGTGCGTTTTCCTCGGACTGGCCCCGCGGGGGGTCCTGCCTGGGAATTCTGCAGCGAGGCTCTTGGGGGTGCCTCGTTCAGCTGCTCCCTTCACAGACGGCGGGGCCACCGCAGACGCATTTCCTGGGGGACAGAGGCTGCCAGAGGGGAAGGGTCGGGGGACAGCCGCCCGGGTCCCCTGCCAGCCCGAGACCCGGGGGAGAGAGGCAGCTCCTCTGGTTTTTGGAAACTGAGCACGTCTCGCCCTGAGTGAGGCCTCTGCACAGGGAATGGGACCAACACGGTCCCCGTGGGGGTCACCGCTGCCCCGCCCAGCTCGCTGTCTCCTGAGTGACGTGATTAATGAGCCCGCCGGGGCCCGGGGGCCGCACTAATTACTCTCCTGCCTCCGCAGGCATCAGCATCCTATCAGCCTCCTTTTGCAATTAAAAGTGATTATAATTTGGCTTCCTAAGGATGGGAGGATTAGTGAAGTGCCCGGGGCGGGGGGCGGGGAGGGGAGGGGCGTCTCATGCATCTGCCGATTGGGGGAGTCTGTGTCCTGCTGCCCGTCCCGCTGCCCGGCTGGAGGAAGGACCCCCGGGCGCACGGGGCATGGCAGTGTGGCATCCCCAGGCAGTGGTCCCACGAGCACACCTGGCTCGGGGTACACACGGGAAGGGCTCTCGGCCAATGGGGAGCCGGGGCGCAGGGTGCAGCTGCCTGGCCCGGGCCACATGGCACCTGTGTGGGGCTGCGACCTGCCTCTGCTCCGGCCACGTCCAGGCTCTGTCCTTCCTCCTGCTGGACAAGCTGGGTCCACGTCCTCCTGTCCCTGGAAGACGTCCGGTGGCTGCCTGGATGCCAGCTATGACCCTGGGGACACCCTTCGGTGGGAGCCCGGGTGGTGTGAGTCCCTATGCGGGTCCGGGGTGCCCTGAGCTCCGATGACAATCCGTGTCCTTCGTCCTGTGGTAGGTGGGGTCCTCGGTGCTGTTCCCGGGTCAGGGACTGAGCCTCACTGTGCCTGGCTGGAAACTGGGCACAGCACGTCCCCTGTGGCACAGACCCGTGGGCGCCTAGGACGCAGTGCCACCTCCTCTCCCCACGGGCGGCCGGGGCTGGGGGTGGGCGGAGGGGGAGCCCCGAGGGGGCTGGAGGGGCCGGGCCCCGCCGCTGTGGCCAGCGTCAGCCTGACCGACCGGGGTCCCAGAAGGCCCCGGATGCTCCGGTGCTCACCCCAGCGCACCGCGTGAGTCCTGCGAAGACGCCATGGCGGTTCTGTTGTCCCCATTGCTCAGACGGGAGACGGAGGTTCAGAGAGGGGGAGTGACTTGTCCCAGGCCACACAGCTGGGCAGCTGGGGCTTCGGCCTTCCCCAGTGAGGCTGCCCGGGTCCTGGCGTGGCTGGCCCTGTGTGGCCTGGGCCGCTCTCCGGGCAGCTGGAACCCGGGCTGGCGGCGCTGCCCCGGGACCCGCCCTATCTGGCCGCTGAGAGGCATCCCAAGGGCGCCCTTTCCCGCGGGCGGGTGATCCTGGCCCGGAGGGGCTGGGCAGCACGGCAGGGGGACGTCTGGGCAGCGTGCGGACTCTGGCCGCTGTGGCCTGGTGCGGCGTGGCCCTGTGCCGCCCTGGCTCTGAAGAGGAGGCTGCCCTCCCTCCTTCCCCTGGGTGTCCTCTCGGGCCTGGCCCATGCCTGAGGGCAGAGGCCGCAGCCCGGAAGGGCAGAGGCGGCCTTGACCGTGCCAGCCCGAGGCCGCGGGAGGCTGGTGGCCCATGGCCCGGGGGCCCATGCACTGGCCTCTCCCTGTGCCTCGATCCTGCTCCCACCCACACGGGCCTCGGTCCCAGTCCTCGAAGGCACACAGCTCCTCCCCCGCCCCGGGCTTCCTGGAGGCCACCACCTCCCCAACTCCCGCTCTCGTGGCCACTCCACGGCCTCCCTGGGGCCGCGGTGACTAGAGCCCCTGGTCCCGGGCTCTTCACAGCGGAGGTAACAAGCACCTTTGGCCCTCACTGCTGCCCCCGTGGGCCACCTGCCAGGCCAGGGGCACCTCGCCCAGCAGGTGCGCGTGTCGGGAGGGGAGGCCTGGGGGCGGGGAGCTGTGGCGGGTGTCGGACCCCAGAGGCCCCGTGGCCTGGGGGGAGCAGGCTGGGTGGAGGGTCGGGGCCGGGGAGGCCTGGACAGACACAGCGGACTCCAGTCCCCAAGGCCAGACCCCACTCCGTCCTCCTGGGGACTTGGGATCTCGGCCCAGAGGGGTGTGGACGAGCTGCGGGGAGCCGGCCCCGAGGAACCTGCAGCCTCCACTCGGCCTGCAGGGACCCCTGACCCCAGGGTGCAGGGGACGCCAGGACTGGGGTCTTGGGACGGCTCTGCCACAATCTTGGGGGTGTCACAGCCCAGCAGCAGCACAGCCCCCTCCCCACCCCTGACCTCACCCCACCTGGCGGAGGCTCAGGGTCACCGTCTCCCAGAGGCCCCGTCTCCCCCAAGGCCACGGCGCCCAGCACCACAAACGCCAGCCCTGGGCCGGCCGGGCTCCCTCTGCGCTGCCCTGGAGGCCGTCCAGGCCCAAGCGCGACACAGGGCCGAGCAGCTGGGGCCTCTCCGGTTCCTGCACCCTCCGGACCTCGGCCGCAGTCGGCACCACCCCCATCACCCCCGTTTCACAGATGAGGAAACTGAGTCCAGGGCCCACAGCTGGAGGCGGCAGCGGGGCTGACAGGGCCGCCCCCACCCCTGCAGCACCCCACTCTCCAGACTCGGCCGAGGACAGAATTGCCCCCCGGAGCCCCACGTCTGAGGATAGGACGGCGGGGATGAGTGGCCCCCACACAGCCGGGCTCCCACCTTCCACAAACGTGCAGAACCGCACCGTGCTGGGCAACCGGTGCACCAGCCTGGCCGCCGTCCCGGCCCCGCCGCAGGGGCTGCTCCTCCCGCCCCTCCACGGCCTCCACGGCCCAAAGCTGCTGTGGCTTTTGGGGGCCAGTGGCGGGAAGGCGAGGCCAGGCCAGTCTGTGCTGCCCTGGGGACATGGTGGCCTCTCACGCCCCGGGCAGCCTTGCCCCTCCCTGAGATCTTTCGGAGAACGTCACCTGCCCGAGTCCACCTGGTCTCATCCCACGCTGGGCTCCCAGCACCGGCCCTGCCCCCCGGCCTTGCCCCCCGGCCCGCCCTGTGGGCACACGCGTTTCCTCTACTCCTGCCCCTCCCTGGGCCCCGGGGAGCGAATTTCACCAACGCTGTGTCCCTCAGGCCAGGGACGGAGCCGGCCAGGCCGGACTCAGCAAGGCTTTGTTGGAGGAAGGGGTGCTGGGGACGCCCGCCTGCGTGGGCCCTGGTCTCCCTGCGGCCTCCCCTCCCGAGTGGGGTCCCAGGACGCCGCTCCCACAGCCGGGTCCGTGGGCGCTGCGGCCCGGGCACCCCCATGGTGGCCGCCGGGAAGCGGAGCACAGGGGCAGCCTTGTGATTTTTCAGGAAAAGGCAGAAATCTAGTTTTTAAAGTGAAATCCCCTCATTTAAAACATTGGCAAGAGATTCATGTCAAACAAAATAACCAGGGTGTGGGCTGAGGCCATCGGGCCAGATTCGGCCGGTGGGTTGTCGCGTGTGACCTTCCTCTGGGCGGCACTTTCCAAGCTGCCCCTGCCAGGGCGCCGTGCCCTGCTCACCCGCCCACCCACTCACTCATCCAGCCAGGGAATACTGACCCACACTGACCGAACAGGACGTCGCTGTGGGTGACACGGACCCCAGCCCACGGCACTGACATCCCAGTGGCCCCGTCTGGGGCAACCTCGGGACGTCAACAAAGGTCTCCTGACCCCACGCTGGGTACGGGCTGTGCCAGGAAGGCTCTAGGGATTTCTGGAACTTCCTCCAGAGCATGAAAACCCTTCTTTGGCAAAGGACCTTGTGAGCTCCCTATGCAGCGGGGCTCAGAGAGGTTAAGTGACGTGCCCAGGGTCACACAGCAGACAGCAAGAGGGCACTGAGAGTGAGCCCTGGGGCAGCCAGGTCTGCGGCTGGGGGCAGAGAGGTCAGAGCAGAACCGGTGGACATGCCCGCCTGGGGCCCAGGCAGGGCACCTGGCAGCTCTCAGTGGCCCTCACGTGGCAGGGGTGTGGGGCAGCGGCTCCCAGCTGCTCCCCAAAGCCTCGGCCTCTCCTCCTGGGTGGCAGAGGGTGGAGGCCCGGCCTCCCCCACCGCGGCACTCGGGCCTCTGCTTGCAGGCGCTCAGCCTGGACACCTGGCCTGTCTCGACACGCCATCACGCAACACTGCACACGGATAAAGCATACATTTTGTACCTACATTTGAAACGCACACAGGAATAGCATACTCATGTAGCACATGTGTGCAGTGTACATGCACACACAGCATGTGGGACATCCCGCCCCTCAAGAGGGTCCCTTCCTCAGTCAGAGGAAGACGGAGGAAATACAAGGAAATGCCCACCAACGGGGACGTGTGTGTAGCTGGACGCAGAGCACCGAGCGGCCGGCCGGGAAGGAGTGGCCCCTGTGTCACGCCCAGCGAGGGGCGTGATGTGACCTCATCTTTGTAAGCAAGAGAACAAAGGCCACCTACGTGCCCGACACGTGCACATGGGGGGCAGGACGGCCGCCCCCCTCCCCTCACTGTCGAGGCGTCCGCGTCTGAGTCGCTGACATGGGGCCGGGGTCACTGTTCTAAAGAGAAGGACCCCAGGATGGGTCCTCCCCGGGAGCCTCGAGTCTCCACCGCACACGAGGCGGCGGGTGCAGCTCCCTCCGGGAGGAGGGTCGGGGGCTTCCCTGCCAGGAGGGTGCCTGGGATAGGCAGGTAAACCGAGGCACACACATTGTACATGTGCACATACAGCTATCCTGGGACACACACGTGCACACACGTGTGCAGACACACACGTGTGCAGACACACACGACCACCCTGAGACACACCCACATTTCTGCCCTCCCACTCCACTTCCCGTACTCAGCTCTGGGCCCCACGGAAGGGCGGTTTCTCGGCTGGGCCGGTCGCTGGGCCTGGCTGGACACAGTGGCTCGTGGTGGCGGCGGCGGCACGGCCAGCTCCGGGCGGCTCCCTCCCGAGCCTGTGCAAAGTTGTCCCTGGCTGTTGTCACCTTCCAGCTTTCCCATCTCAGCTGGTTTTAATTAGCTTCCTTCAAAGTCCCCCCGAGCAATTCAGCCACGTTAGCGCTCACCAGCTGCCAAGACGCTCCAGCGCGTGCGTGTGTGTGCGTGTGCGTGTGCGTGTGTGTGTGTGTGTGTGCGCGCGTGTGTGTGTGTGTTTGGGGGCGGGGGCAGGAGAACGCAGAAACCATCTTGAGCTGCTAAACTGCAGGGGCTTTTCCGCATCTGAGGCCAAGAGCTGCAGGGCCAAGGCGTTCCTGGCTGGGGCTGCGGGTGGGCTGGGCTCCGCTGGGCGGGTGACCGGGATGGAGCGGCAGCCCCACTGCAGCAGCGCAGGGTGGCTGCTCTGAGTGCCTGGAGCCGCCAAGCCCTGCCTGCCCTTCCTGGGGCCTCTGGGTGCTCGTGGGGCCTGGGGGGCCCTGCTGTGCCCTCTGCTTGGCTCCTGCATGTGTTCAGCAAAGTCTTGTTTGTGCCGACTTCACTGGGGACCCATGCCCCACCCTCTCTCCCTGCCTTTCCAGGCCACGGTCCCCCTCAGCCCCTGAGGCAGGATGCAAATGCCCACGTGGCTGCTGGGAAGGCCAGTGAGGCAGGTGGGCGATCGGGAGCACAGGGACTGCGGCCGGCGGGAGGACTCACAGCCCAGTCCAAGGGCAGTCGCCTTGGCCCCGCCAGCTATGGCCTGGGGGCATCACAGCTCAGTGTGGCCACTCCTCTTGCCTTTACTGCAGAGGCTTGGATATTCCTGTGGACTTCTGATATTTTAAAAACAGCTGTGGCTTCTATCTATCCACCTATCCATCCATCCACCTGCCACCCATCCACCCATCCATCCACCATCCACTCATCTATCCATCCATCTACCCATCATGATCCACCTATCCATCCATCCATCCATCCACCCATCCATCATTCACCCATCCCATCCACCATCTACCCATCCATCCATCCACCCATCCATCCATCCATCCATCCATCCACCATCCACCCAACCATCATCCACCCATCATCCATCCATCCACCCACCCACCCATTCATCATCCACCCACCCACCATCCATCTACCCACCATCTACCCACCATCATCTATCCATCCACCCACCATCCACCCATCCACCTACCACCCATCTACTCATTCACCCATCCATCCACACATCCACCATCCACCTACTCATCCATCCATCCACTCACTACCCATCCACCCACCCACCATCCATCTATCCACCATCTACCCACCACCATCTATCCATCCACACATCCATCCAGCATCCATCTGTCCACCTACCACCAATCTACTCATTCACCCATCTATCCACCCATCCACCATCCACCCATAGACCCATCCATCTACTCATCCATCCATCCAACCACCACCCATCCAGCCACCCATCCACCCACCCATCCATCCATCTACCCATCCACCCATCCACCCACCATCCATCCATCCACCCACTCACCATCCATACATCCATCTACCCACCCACAACTCACCCATCATCTACCCACTATCTATCCACTTTGGCAAGAGAGGCCTTGGCATTGCTGGACTGGACGGCACGGTGCCCACAGCACTGTCTTCAGTTGCTCTGTGTGCCCCAAAGCTGGGAGAAGGGACCACCTCCCCTTCCCCTGGGTTCACTCCAGATCAGCTCTAGGGTTCTAGGGGGACAGGCCATACCCATCCCTCTGGGGTCTGAACCCCACTTTCTGCTTGAGACTATGGAGTGTCTGAGGCCTCGAGGATCAAAGAGCCGGCGAGGGGCTGGGGCCAGGGGAGCCAGGCTTGATGGGGCAACAATCCCTTCTTTTCCCCACCGTAGACACCCCTGCACCCCTCCTCCACTCCCCGGAAGGGCCCCTGGCCTGCTGTCCAGGAGGGGCTTCTGGGCCCCTTCCCATCCCCCACCCTGGCCGCCTTCCCTGGCCCTCTGCTCTGACCCTGGCGGTGGTAACCATGGCGCTAGGGTCACTGACGACACTCCCAGGTGACCCCTGAGCAGGGCTGGTTCTGCCAGTTTCACCCAGAGGAGGAGCCGCCGGCCCGAGACAGACAGACCTCGGCAGTCCAGGCTGGACCTCAGCCTCTCCGAGGGGCCTGCAGGGCCGGTCACCCGCTGACCCTCCAGCGGGGACCAGCCAGCCCCAGGTCCTCCCGGTGCTGCTGCTCTGTTTTCACAGCTGAGAGGAGGGACAGATCTGGAGCAGCTGGGTCCCTGGCCCAGATCAGGCCACTGGGCTCGCCTGTCCTGGGGGTTCCGGAAGCCCGGGGGGAGCAGACTGGTTCCAAGACGCACAGAGCCCTGGGACTGTGCTCGTTCCTGGCCTGGCCAGCCCCTGGGAGCGGCAGTAGGAGCCCTGAAAGGGCCGAGTGTGGCCTGGGCCCCTGCGCCAGCCGGCTGAGCCCCGGTGTCCCCATCTGAAACCCGGAGCCGTCGTCCCTGCAGGCTGATTGCAGCAGGGCTTTGAGCGCTGGTCTGGGCAGCTGAGCTGGCTCTCCTGGCGGGTGGCACTGGAAGGACACTGAGGCCCATGGAGTGTGGCTCAGGGTCACCCGTGAGCTGGCGTAGAGCCAGGACTCGGACTCAGGTCTGTGGACCCCAGAAGCCAGGCTCCCCACCGGGTGCCTGTCCCCTCCTGCCATGGGCTGTGGGCTCTGTGCTCCCCCAGCGATGGCGCCATGGCGGGTGCTGGCCATGAGCGGCTCGTGGCTCCCCCCAGCCACCGCTTCCCTTTACCTGGCATGTGAGCTCCATCGGCTCGGACAGTCCTCACTCCTGTGAGGCGGGCACGACACCATGGTCCCTGCTTTCCAGTGAGGGGTCCAGGGCTGGGGAGGAGGAGAGCTTTGCCCGGGTCCAGCAGCTGGGGCAGCGGGGCCACCGTGCTGTGTTACCCGAGGTCCACGCGGGGCCTGAATCTACCTCCGGGGTGGGCCCAGGAGCCTGGGGAGGGGGCTGCCAGCAAAGAGGCTGCCTGGACCCCTGCCCCTGGCTGTGGTCCTGGAGCCCTGGCGCCCACGGGCACCTCTGCAGGATTGAGCACTGCGTGACACCCGCCAGGGCTTTGGCCCCAGAGCAGAGAGGGCCAGGTGGTGGGTCCCAGCCCAGCCCAGCCCAGCCCTGGGCACACAGGGCCCGAGAGGCCAGGAACTCTGACCCCTAGGCCTGCGCCCCAAACAGCAGGCTGGGCGCGAGTGCCAGGCTCCTCCCCGACCTCCACTCTCACCCCCAGGTGCAGTCTCCACCGCGTCTGGGATGGAAGGAGTCTGAGGTCGTCCAGGATGGGGACTGCCAAAGTTTCGAGGCACTGAAAGCTTAGCTCAGACATCCACAAGAAATCTCAGGGAGGAGAATCGATCCATCTACCCCTCTCTACCCTCCTATGCATCCACCTTACATATACGTACAACGTGCGGATACGCCTACATAGACATTCAGACTCACACTTATGTGATGGCTGATGCTGAAGACACTACCTTGACCTCCAAGCCCTGGGAAGACAGAAATTTGCTGGCCCAATTTCTTTCCCTCCCCTTCCCTTCCCCAAGGGTCGTCGTAGCTGTGGGGGCGGGCAGACCTGCAGGAAAGAGAGCCCCGGGGGGCTGATCCCGTTCCCGGTCCCAGGGCTGGATGTATGTCCGTCCCCAGGCCACGGGGCAGAGACAGGCAGCCTCCCCGCCCACCGCTTGAGAACCTGGATCCAGCTCTGCCTGAAGCCCGTTACTCCACAAGCCAAGGAGCTTATTCAGGCTCACAAGCCAACAATACCCTCTTGTGTTGTGCAAGTTGTGTTTCTGTCACTTGTGCTTGAGAGACCCCAAGTGCAAGGACGCAGGAAATACAGCTTGGCAGCCAGGCTGAGGGGGGGTCACAGGGAGAAAGGACACAGAGCGGATGTGCCACAGGAGCTGGAAATGGCAGATGCACGTACAGCTGCCCTCAGACCCGCAGTCTGCTACGTGCGGGAGGCCTGAGCACACGGGTGGGGAGAGGCCTCCCCCCGCAGCGGGGACGACTCCAGTTCCCCTGGGACAGCCCAGGGTCCTGACCTCCCAGGCAGGTGTGGAACACAGGCACGGGGCCTGTGTAAATACCTCGCACGCCTCCGATGGATCCAGGCCAGACTGTGGCCTGACATCCGTCAATGTCTCACGCCGGGTGCGATGTACGTGACCTGCAGCGCTCGCCGGCTGCAGGACGGCTCGGCACAGAGCGAAGAAGGGGTCAGAGTTCAGGGCTCGCCCCTCTGGGTATCCACCCCTGCTCCTGGCTGGCCGTGCAGCCGGCACAAGGCACTTCAGCCTCTGAGCCTCCAATGCCACAGGGTTACTATGAGGGCGACCAACACCGGAGTCTGGGCCACGGCATAGCACAGTGCCTGGCATGTCACACCCAAGAGCGGCACACCCAAACCCAGTAATAAACGATGTATATTATATGTGTACATATATGCAATTATATATATTATTTATACAACGTATGTAACACAAAATTTACATACATATACATGCACACAATAACATATGTATGTGTGTACATGTCTACATCCATCTGTCTATGTATGTGGATAATCATGCATCTATCTGTGCATCCACCTGCCGACAGGGCTCCCTAACCGGCTGTCCAAAGCCGTAAGGGAGGCTTCCTCCCGGCTGCACCCTCCTGAAGCTCTGCTTGCAGAGCTCGCCTCCAGGTAGAAGAGTCCCTCGGGCTGATCCACTCCTGGGGAGCCACCTGAGCCACCTGAGGCTGCCCGGGCCAAGATGTGGCAGCAGAGCCCAGACTCCGGAGCGGAGAGGCCGAGCAAGGCAGAGCCATTGTTGGGGACAAGGCATAGTAAAGTTATCCTCTGGGAATCAAGGCAGAGCCGTTGTTGGGGACAAGGCATAGTAAAGCTGTCCTCTGGGGATCAGGCTAAGCTGTTGTTGGGGATAAGGCATAGTAAAGCTGTCCTCTGGGGATCAAGACAAAGCCGTTGTTGGGGACAAGGCATAGTAAAGCTGTCCTCTGGGGATCAAGGCTAAGCCGTTGTTGGGGACAAGGCATAGTAAAGCTATCCTCTGGGGATCAGGCTAAGCTGTTGTTGGGGATAAGGCATAGTAAAGCTGTCCTCTGGGGATCAAGACAAAGCCATTGTTGGGGACAAGGCATAGTAAAGCTGTCCTCTGGGGATCAAGGCTAAGCCGTTGTTGGGGACAAGGCATAGTAAAGCTGTCCTCTGGGGATCAAGGCTAAGCCGTTGTTGGGGACAAGGCATAGTAAAGCTGTCCTCTGGGGATCAGGGGGGGTTGGGAGGAGTATAGATTGGTAGGTTCAGGTGCCCAGTGGTGGGCACAGGTGTCTGCGGGGACCATGAGGGGAGGAGCCACACAAAAGCCACAATGACAAGGCTCTGGCATGCCCAAGGGGACTCCACCTGTTGTCATCACACTCTGAAGACCCTGAGCCCACGTCCCCTCGGGCACTGTGTTCTTTCACTTTCCGAACACCTGGATGTCTCCTGGCCTCGGGGGCCAAGCACAGAAGAGGCAGAGCCAGCGTTCAACCAGCTCACCTGCGGCAGAGGAGACGCCAGGCACGACTTGGGGGCACCTGGGAGTGTGACCACCCATGGCCTGCAGGCCCGTCCTTCGCTGCCCTGGTCACAGGTGGCTCCCAAGTGCTGGTGATGCCACAAGTGTGACTGCAACGCACCACACGTGAGCTGGCTCCGGCCTTCACAGACCAAGTTCAAAAGAAGGAGCAATGCTTCATCAGCGACTGCTCCATCAATGCCGAGTACCTGCTGACACGGAAGGGTTTTGGGTCCGATAAAATGTACCATTACAGTTCACTTCACCTGTTCCTCACAGCCACGAGGACATCAGAAACTGTGGCTCGAACCCCGTTTCTCTCGGACAGTGCAGGTGGGGCGTAGCCCCCTTCCCGAGGACCGGGCGCTGCCCACGCGGTGGGGGCCCTGCCCAGCTCTCCCCGGCACACACGCCCCAGGTGCTGCCGGCCGGGCTGGTGCCGCGGTGTCTGTTCCACTTTCTGCTGGAACAGTGGCACCGGCCCCGGCCCGCGGCTCGCAAAGCCCTGTTAGGCCAGTCGCCGGTTATAACCCTGGGGGCAGGACTTGTGATACCAGGGACCAGGTGGGGAAACTGAGGCTCGGGCAGGTGAAACACCTTGACAGAGCCCACAGCCCCATGGCTGACCCCACCCCACGCCCCTCCCTCTGCCCGACAGCGACAGCCCACACCTGGGTCCAGCTCACCTCTGCCCTTTCCCCCTCGGGGTCTGGGCACTGCCTGCCTCACACAGCGGGGCCTCGGGTCCAGGCACCTCCCGCCCACGGCCGGCAGACCCCTCCAGGCACCCCCTGGGGACTCTAATTATGACCCAGGCACCAGCGCGGCATAAACACAGCCTAGACATCCAAGAAAAGCAGGCCGCTGGCCCGGGGGGGGCTTTCCTAGGGCTACATGCAGCCTCCCAGCGGGCGCAGGCCCGAGCACTCAGCTCGCAGTCGGATGCCGCGGGCCCTGAGCTGACCCTGCAGTGGGCACGTCCCCACGCCCCGGGAGTGACCGCCTCGGCCAGGGTGCCGCCGGCTGCCTTTCTTCCGCTGGGAGGGCGCTGCAGGGCGGGCGAGGCAGGAATGCACGTGGGCTGCTCCGCGTTTAGGATGTATTTATAGACCCGCCACGGCTGCCAGCTGAGCGGTACCCGCGAGGTCAGCTTCCTGCCAGGCCCTGTGGCCAGATGTTTACTGAGATTGCAGAGACCGACCCGCCCACGCATGCCTGGATTTATCCCACACCCACACTCCGAGGCCCCCCCCGTGCCAGGGCCTGGCGGGCTCTGGGACTCAGAGAGGAGGTGACAGTCTTGACCCTCACTGGGTGTCAGTGCTCGAGGGACTTGAGACACGGGACCTGTGTGCCGCTGGCAGATTTAACAAGGAGCAGCGGAGGCCCGGGGAGACATTTGTGCCTCAGAAGGGAAGCCTTGTCAGAGGAAAGGGAGGATAGTGTTGGAGGTGGGTTTTGAAGGATGAATAGGAGTATCCCAAGCATTCCAAGTAGAGGCAAATAGCGTGTGCAGTGGGACGGCGTGAGCGAGGAAGTGGTGCGTTTGGGCACAGCCGCTGGCCGGTGCCTGGAACGTGGCACCTGGAAGCAGGAAGATGAGGCTTCGGTCTGGAACCTCAGTGTGCGCACAAGTCACCAGCAGAGCCTGTGAAGGTGCAGCCCCAGCCCCAGCCCAGCCCTGAGACTCTGATGCAGCTGGCCTGGGCGGAGCGGGGAACCTGCGGTTTAACCAGCCCCCCAGCGCGTCTAATCCGGGGCCGCCAGCCCCGTTTTAAGAAACCAAATCTCGGAGAAGAAGGTCCGCGGTGGCGGCAGAAGCCTGGTGGTTTGCTGGAGAAATCGGGCAGACAGGCTGTCGGGTGTGAGCCGCGCGGCCGGGGCTGGGAAGGCGGCAGCCGTACTAGGGGTTTGGCATCAGGACGGCTCCGCCGAAGGGCGCTGAGAGACCAGGGGCGCAGGGCTGAGCCGCGATGCGCCCCGAGAGCTTGCCCACGGCCGGCGGAATTTGGCTGCGACGCGAGTGTAGAATGTTCTCGACCTCGAGACGGCGCGGCAAAGATCTGAACTGTCTCACCGACCTCACACAGAGCACCTGCTGCAACCACGTTTATAGATGCTGTTACATAAAATTTATTTCACATGTTTCTTTTTATATGTTTAAATGTGGCTACAAAATTACCTGTGTAGCTTACATTTGTAGCTCACATTATGTTATACTGTATCACGTTGTACTATATTAATGTCGTGTTTACATCATGTTTTCATATTATGCATTGCATATTAGATTATATTAACGTGTCATAGTACACATCACATTACATCTTTATATTACATTTACTTTATTCTCGTATGTTGTATATCATGTCCTATCATAACTACATTTTTCTAGAAATTTCTATCAGACAGCTCTGACCCAGAGGCTGCAAACCTGGTCTGTACGGGATTCAAAACACTCTTTTAAAAATTTCTGGATTAGTTGCCAACATTTCAAAGAAGAGATTTTACATAAAAGCCCAGATTTCCGCCTTCTCTTGAAAGCCAGCAGATGCGGCTGTGCCGAGCCCGTGTCCTTGCGGCTGGCCACGCTCAGGAGGCGAGAGCCACGTGCTCCCCGTGGTCACCACGCTGCTGCCTGCCGCCTCCCGTGCCGGGCACCTTCTCGCCCGCAGCGTGGGCCATGGGCAGATTCTAGCCACAGGCCCCTTGAGTGTCACCGTTGTCAGGGCTCCCCCAGCTGCTTTCCCAGGGCCCCGAGGCCCCCGAGGTCAAGGGGCAGCTCTCAGAGCCAGGGGTAGGTCCTGGCGCTGACTCTGGGACTGTGACAGAGGCAGCTGCTTCGTGTCACCCTGTCGTCCCCCAGAGGCTGGGCTGGTCTGGCCGCTGCCCTGGCTTCCTTGGGGGGCTCCACTCCCTCCCTGCCTCTGGGCTGGACATGTGGGCACCCGCCTGCTATACCTCCTCTGTCTGCTGTGGTGGCCGCCCCTAACCGGCACCCCCACGGGGCTGTCTCCCCACCTCCCCAGCCAGCCTGGGTGCTCCGGTGGGCGGGGGGTGCCCCTGCATGGAGACCCCGACACCTGCTGCCCACAGCGCCCACCCCACCCGTTTGCTAGTTCGGAACACGAGGCCAAATGGCGCCCCGGCCTGGTGGCGTCCAGATGTTAGTGCTGTGGCCGTCCCTGCAGGGAGACCGTTTCCTCCAAGGCCAAGCATAGCCGACGGCTCAGGAGAAGGCGGCTGCCCGGGAAGGGAGAAGCGGGGCCCCACCGGGGTCATGTCCACGCGAGACTCGTGCCAGCAGCAGCCCGGGAGTGCCCGGCAAGGCAGCCGCTTCCTATTGGGCTGGAGAAGGCGACACGGGGCTCACAGCCCCCGCGTCGGCGGTCTGGCCTGAGCCCCCCGACTGCTCCCTGCTGGGTGGGCTTTGGGCGAGGCCCCAACCTCTGCGAGGCGGGGGCTGCGGGCGTTCTGCCGGACGGACGGTGCATCTGTCCGGTTGTGGGTCCCAGACCGGGGAAGGTGGCTGCGGGGCAGGTGGCGGGACCCACTGGGCCACCGTGACACGGGCCCAGGCTAAGCTCCTGACCTCGGTAAGCCCCTCTCTGACTGGCGGCCGGGGGGCATCTTGGGTCTCCTGGGATCAGTGTCAGCCCGGGCCCAGCGGTCCCAGAAAGGCCTGATCAGTTCAGTTTCCTCAGTGCACAGTCACCCTGGCAAAAGGCCGCAGGTCCCTTCAGAGGAGGCTGGGAGAAAAACGGTATAAAGTCTTGGCCAAGCAGCGGGGTCCTTCCTCACGCGGACCTGTCCTCGTTGTGGGGTCACGCAGGGTTGGCGTGAGGAAGACACCCCGCACCTCGCGTGGGCCGGAGCCCAGCCAGGCGCAGGGGGGGTGCCCCGTGCATGGCCTTCTCGGGAGGCAGGGAGGGGCGGCAGGACAGAGCCTCCTGTGCACCAGGACTGTCCCCGAAAGACACGGCTGCTCTCTACGCCTCGATGTCCCCGTCCCAGGGCAGGGTTTGAATCTGGGCCCGCATCCCCAGCTGTGCAACCGGAGCCAGCGCCCTGCCCTCTCTGTGCTTGGCCTCCTCGGCCTCGGAAAGCGGTCACTGCCCCCTACACACTGGGGGTTGGGACGCGGTGTAGCTGCGTGGGAAGTAGCGTGGCAGCCCCCCAGAGGTCAGAGTGACCGTGTGACCCCGCGGGTCCACTCCTAGGAACCCACCCAAGAGAAGCGAAAGCCGACGCCCAAACACGTGTCCACAGACGTCCACAGCAGCGCGATTCGCAACAGCCGCACAGCGGGAACCCCCCGGACGAGCATCGGTGACGCATGGTACACGGAAGGTGGGAGAAGCCCGACCAGTCATGGAAGACCACATGTGGTCGGGTCCCACTTACACGAAACACCCGGAACAGGCAAATCCTTGCAGACAAAACAGCCAGTGGCTGCCGGAGCTGGGGGGACGGGAATGGGAGTGACTTCTCTGTGGCTGCAGGGTTTCTTTTTGGGGTGATGGGAATGTTCTAGAACTAGGTGGTGGGGGTGTCCGCACAACCCTGTGGATTGCTGAGACCCACTGACTACACACTTTAGAAGGGTGAATTGTGCGGTAGGTGAACTCCATCTTTAAAAAAGCTTCCTCCCCCGCAGGGCTGCTGCGGGCGCGGAGGTGGCACTGGCTCCCAGCCTCGACCGGCGGGGCTGCGTCCCCCCACGCAGGGACCTAGGGGTCCTGGCTGCACACCCGCCGGGCCCTGGGCTGAGCGAGGCCGCCGCCTGTGCGGGGCAGTGCCCGGCGGCCGCTACGGGGCCCAGAGCGGCGGGCTGTGTTTACACGCGGCCACCTTGGCCCGGCAGCCCCGGAGGAATGCGGAAAATGCTGCTCAGGGACACTCTCAGCGGTCACATCCTGCAGCGGCTGCCGTGCCCAGGCCGGCTGGGAAGCCTCTGCAGCCGCTCATGAATGTGGACTCTGTTTGGCCGCTGGCTGGGACGCCGGCCCCGCGAGCGGCCCAGAGACAGGACAGACGCTGTTAGCAGGCGGCCAGGGGACGGAATGTCCCCCGTCCTGCCGCTGGCTCCGGCCCGCCTGCCAGGAGGAGCTGAGGGTGGGGAGCGGCTCCGGGCACAGCTGCCCGTGCAGGTCCGTGTGCCGTTCACACGCGCTGGCCCACTCACCCCCTCCCGCCCGGTCACCCTCCTTCACCCCCACGCGCTCAGCACCTCCGTCCCGGGTGCCCTCGGCGGCCACTCTGGGGTCCAGCAGATGAGGCGGCCGCCCCGGCCCACTGTGTGACGCAAAGCTGCCTCGTCCCGCTCTGGGGGCCTGAGCGGCTGAGTGGGACTCGGTCCTGGGCTCTGAAGTCCCCAGGCCTGTGTGTTTTCACTCCCTGGCTGGGGAGGGACGGGGCCCGTGGGGGCAGGAGACCCTCGCTGCCCGCTCCTCGGGGCAGGCAGTGGCCCTTCCTGCTTCGAGAGCCGGTGGGGGGAAAGACTGGGTCCCAAGGGCCTGGGCGACCCTGCCGGGCGTGCCAGGAAGCCCCCACTGTCCCCCGGACAAGCCGCGCTAACCCCCCACCTCGGACTCTCCCCGCCGGGCCACAGCGGAGCTTATATTTGGAATTCTCCTCACCAAAGGCAGCTCCATTTAAACAACAATGTCATTCTCGGAGACCACTTCAATCCCGGCAAGCGCGGATGAGTAATGAGCAGGAAGCCTATAGTCTGACGCTGGGGTCACAGCCCCCAAACTCCTGCCAGTGGAGTCGCTGAGCTCACTTTCTGGTTGTTGGGACTTGGGACAAGTAACCACAGGCCGGCGTGTGAGGGGGTGGGGCCCGCAGGCTTTGAAGAACATCTGGAGGAGCGCTGGCCTCGGCCAGGCCCACAGTCCCCCAGCAGCCCTGGGGCGGGCCCCTGCTGCCTGCTTCCCACCCCTCCCCAAAGCTGGCATGGAGCACCCAGGCCGAGGGGGAAGATCTGAGGGTGACACTGGCCTGGAAGAATGCTGAGGGGGCCTGGACGGTTGACAGCAGCTGGTGCGGGAGGAGGGGATCCCAAGTTGGAAATGACAGAGGCCTTGGCTCTCTAGGCCTCTGGGGGCAGTTTCCAGCACACACATGTGATGGGGTTGCATGTAAAGCCCTCAGGAACAAAGACAGCTGTCCACATACACCATATATCTCTAAATCAGGGCCTCCACTGTGGTTTGGGTACCTTAGGGCATATAGGACAAGGCACTCCCCTGGGTGGACATAGCCCTAGGGTGTATGGAGGCCTAATGAGCAGAGTACAGGCTGAGTGCCCTTGTGCAGTGAACAACCTGCCCAACTGTACCAGCCCACCTTTCCTTCTACCTAGGGAAATCGTAGATCCTCAGCCAACTTCCTAGGGAAGTGCAAGATTGTAGTCAGTCCCTGAGGACAGGACCTGTCATCCCAGCCATGGCCACCATGGTGAACAGTGAGGATAAACTAGGAAGTTTCAAAACCCTTTACACAGACCCTGTGGAGTCTCCTCCAAACCCGGGGTGTGACCACAGCAGCCAGCATGACCAAGCACTCACAGCCCGCCAGGCCTGTCCCAGGATGGTCATTACATCAGCCTGTGCCTTGGATCCTTGTGGGGGCTTTCTAATGGGACAGCCGAGCCTCAGTGAGGTTTGGTGGCTTGCTGAGAGTCACACGGCCTGGGGACAGCTGTTCCAAAGCCCGCAGTCTCCATAGCACATTCCCAGCCCAGGTTTTAGACGAGGAAGCTGACAGGGCAACTGAATTCTCAGTAAGAGTCGAAACCAGAAGGAAGGACTGGAGGTGGGGGGGGTCGGCTTAGACATATGAGGGCCCCAGAGGACTCTGCTGGGAACTGGTATCTCTGGGACTATCAGTGGTGTCGAGATTTCAGTAGAAGGCGGTGAGGGTGTCAACCGTGTGTCATTGTTAACCTGACCTGCTGTGTTGCTCCAGGATGGCGGGGCCAGAGTCACAGACACCACAGGTAGGAGCAGGGCTGCCAATGACCCTTCAGCATGATCCAGTGGTCGCCCCACTGGAATGGCTGGAAGGAGCTTCTGTGATAGGGAGTGAGTTCCCTGTCACTGGAGGTATTCAAGCAGAGTAGGTAACCTGGAGGTGGGGTCTGGTGGAGACTGAAGTACTGATGAGGGAGCTGAAGTTCATGACCTCCAAGTCCCCATGACCCTGAAATCCTGGGACTCCCGGTTTCCACACTGCCCAGGGCTGCCCATCTGGGCTCCAATCTTGGGCCTCACACTCCTCACCTGAGCCTCCCAGGCCGCGACTGTGGGGCCCTGGGTCCCCTTCAGGCTGGCCGGCCTCCCTGCTTCCCTCAAACACCCTCCTTCTTCCCACTCACAGGGGCAACCCCGGCTCTCGGCAGGCTCTGCCCTGTGGTCTGGAACCTGCCGGGCAAATGGCACAAGAAGGCCTGTCCCTCCCGGGCCACCTTCTCAGAGGCTGCCCCACCAGCCCTTCCTGAAACGGCACCTCCCCCCGCCTCCTCCTCCCCCGCTTAGCGCTCTCGGGCTAACACTGTCCAGGTATTTTACCTGTTCATCTTGTTTATTTTCAGAAAGGCAGGGGTCTTGACTGTTGGGGGCACCTAGGACAGGCCAGGCACAGAGAGGCCGCAACACACATTTGTCCAACCAACAGGGAGAAGTGGCCGAGAGTCTATCTTGGCATAAAGGAAGGGGCTGTCAGCAACTCTGCCGCTTACTAGCTGTGTGGCATTGGCCCACTCTGACTGTTAGTTTCTTCATCTAGAACATAGGGTACCACTCATCTCATGATGTTGAGTTTTAAATGCCATAATACGTGGCACAGTCCCTATATGGTACCCGGCATCGGCTCAAGTCCGGTGGCGAAGCAGTTAACGCCTCCGCCTGGGCCAAGGCCGCCGGAGCTGACCGCAGCCTTCCCTGCCCTGCTCCGAACTCGCCCCCCCACGTCCCCCTCCCCCCACTCGCCGGTCTGTCCCTCCATCCCGGCTCAGGATGCAGGGACAAGGTCTGGGTGGCCAAGGGAAGTCCCCTGAGCCTGGCTGGCTTTTCCTTCCGGCAGCCGCCGCGCGGGGCGCCGCGTCCCCACGGTCTGGTCGACTCCCGGGGTGCCCGAGCCTGCTGGGGGCGCGGGGCTAGGCAGGGGCGTGCGCGGCCTCCCGGGCAGGAGCCGGGGGCGTCGAGCCCCCGGGGTCGGCCCGAGAGACCCCAGCCCCGCCCAGGGCGCTGACCCGCCGCCGCCCGCGCCCTGCTCTGAGCGCCAAGGGGCCAGCACGCCCGGGGGCGGCCCGGAGGAGGCGGCGGCGCAACCCAGGGCGGGCCGCTCGCCCGCGATGAATGAGCCGCCCGCGGCCCTGCTCCGAGCGCTGAGCGTGCCCGCCCTGGCTCCGGGCTGCACTTTGCCAAGCGCCCGGCGCAGCCGGCCTCGGGTCCGCAGCCCGACGCCCCGGCCAGGGCGGATGGGCGGGGGCGCGAGACCCGGCCGGGCACCCCCGGAGCGTGCGGCAGCCCGGACACCCGCGCCCGCGTCCGGCCCGGTCCCCCCGGCTCCGCCCGCCACGGGCGCCCTGCCCCGGAGCCCGGCGGCGCGTCCGCACTCACCTCCGCCTCCGAGGCCCGCTCCGCGCGCCGCGCTGGCCGCCGCAGTGGGGCTCCGGGACGCCGAGCGGCCGCCGGGTCCTCATCCCCGCCCGCAGGCCCGCCCGGGCCGCCCCGCCGCGCTGCGCCTCGGGGCGGGGTGGGAGGGTCGGGAGCGGCCTCCACCCTGCCCAGGTCGCGGAGCCCGCGGGCGGCGCGCCTCTCCCGGCCCGCGCGCCAGTCCAGCCGCCGGTGCTCGGAGGAGCGCAGCCCGCGGTCTGCCCCCGGAGGCTCCCGGCTTAGGTTACACACTTCGCCGCCCCCTGCACCCCCACCCCCACCCCCAGCTATTTTTAGCGCCGCTTTTCCTAGGTGTTTGGCTCCTAGGATCCACCCCAGCCATGGGGGGCTGACGGAAAAGGTGTCTCTCTCCAGAGCCCCTTCCCGGCGCTCCCGGGCCAGCCCACCCCCAAACTGGCAGCCTGGAGCTGCTCGGGTGGAAACGCTGGATTTTGCACAACTTTGAAACCGGCTGCCATGGCTCTACCCATGTGGCTGCTGTTCTATCTCCGTCCCTGTCTGGCTGGGTCTCCAGCCCTTGATAGGTCCCCGCAGGTTAAACATTTTCCCTGGGGCTTCTCCCTGGGGGGGGGAGGGGGCACGTCACAACTGTCACTTGGCACCTGCTTGGGGAACTTCGGTTTCAGGTTCCCCAGATTGGCACCCCGAAGGCACCGTGGAGGAGGAGCCCATGAGACAGTTCTCGGAGTCGGGGGCTAACGTCCCCCCAGGCCCTGGTGCCTTTGCCCTGGCCCCTCCCCCAGCCCTGGGCCTGCCTCAGCCTGGCAGGGAGTTCTGGAACCTCGAGGGCGGAGACCTGGGAGAGGCCCATGCAGATCATCTGTCCAACGGCTTTTCCTTCACAGATGAGGAAACCGATGCCCCAGAAGGCAAGGGACTGCCCGGGGCCAGCAGGCAGCAATGGCTTTGTTAAGACTTGAGCCAGGCGGACATCCCCCGCCACCCCCCCCCCCCGCCCCCTTGTGTGTGACTGTCCTGGGCTGTCCTGGAGAGGCTGGTCTCAGATGGGGACTTGTCCGCTTCCTCCAAGTTCAGGAGTGCAGCCCTCAGGGCGGTGACCCCGGATGGACCCCCCTTCCCCACTTTAGAAGGACCCAAGTTGTGGACTTGGTGGGAAACTCTTCCCAGAAAGGAATCCTTGCAGAGCGAGTCCTGCCAACAAGCTGCCCTGGGAGAGGGGCAGGCGTGCTTCTCTTACACAGTTCAAGTTCCACACCCTTTTAGGGACACCTTTATTATGCAAAGCGAGTGGGGGCCTGGCCCGAGGCAGCTCCTGTGACATCCTGGGGCCCATTTCTGAACTCCCCGTAGGTGATCCACAATAAGCAGAAATGAACTCTGCACCAGAGCGGACTGTTCCATGGCTGTCTGTCCTAGCCTGTGACGGACAGTCCAGAATTTCCTCCCAGTTGACTTGAAGGCGTGAACTGAACCAGGGGCCAGAGCGGAGGAGGCCCCAGGGACCCACAGCCTTGGCTCACATTTCTGCGGCGTCATTTGGGGCCCTGGGTCCTGGGGTCTCCCTCACTGTGGAAAGCAGCCCGGAAGGAACCAAGGAACGCTCTGGAGTGAGGGCGTGTTTCAGCCACGTGGGTTTCCTGGGGTTCTGGTGCTGGGGCCCCCGGCTCTGGACACAGATCCCAGAAGGTGTTTCCTGCCCTGGGCTTCCTCCTGGGTCTATTCTTGTTTCTAAGAAGAACTCAGAACCCGTGTGTGTGTGTGTGTGTGTGTGTGTGTGTGTGTGTGTGTGTGTGTGTGTGTGTGTGTGTGTGTGTGTTTCTCCAGCCCCGGGGCACCTGAACACGGCGTGGGTGTGAGAAGTGACAGCAGCCTTCGCTGAGAGCCCACACCCACAACCCCGGTCCTAACAGCTGATCCGCCTGTGCCCACCCCGGCCAGTCTCCATGCCAAGGAATCCGACAACCCCACGAGGTGGGACTGTTACGCTTCCCATTTCACAGGCGGGGTGAGCAGCACACCTGCGGCCACAGGGCACGCCCAGGGCCACTGTCCCACCCTGCGCCCCATCCCAGTCCTCCAGACCCAGTGCTTGTCAACATCGGGCAGCGTCTGGAGTCGTCTGGGCTGTTGTGACCGCGGGACTGCTCCTGGCATCTAGGTAGCAGCTCGAGACTGGGACGCCACTAAGCCTCCCGGAACGCATGGGACAGGCCTGGTGACAAAGCCGCATCCATCCCCAGGTATCCTGCGTGCAAGGGGAAAATCCTGGTGCCAGTGGTCTCCTGGCGTGGCCTGTGCATTCCTGTCACTCCCCTGGCCCAGCCTGGCAGCTCCAAGGCCACTGGCCAGTAGGACAGTAGAGCCACCTCCCCCCTCCTGGGAGGAGCTGCTGGATTTGGGGTCCCTGCGAGGGGTGCTCCAGAGGGGGCTGGGGCTGGAAAGGGCCCCGTGTCTCTGAGCCAGCCTCCCCCTCGCTCTGAGGTCCTGAGCCTCTGCTGCCCACGAGGAACGGCCCAGCCAGGCTGCTGACTCGACTTACCCACTTCGCCCAGGTCGCCCGCCCTGACCAAGCCCCCAGGCTGCCACTGGCTGCCCTCGAGGGGGGCTTTCCTGGGCCCCCGTGGGCTGGGGGGAGGCAGTCAGCGCTCCCAAGGCCGGGCCTCGACTTCTGCCTCATGTAAAACTGAAACCGCGTCCCCAACGCCAGAGCAGGGTGGGAGGAGTGAAAAACCTCCGGCAAATTCCAGGGGACTGTCGTCACGTGGCCGCTCAAGCCTGACACTGACAGCCTCGGCACGTGGACGCTGTCCCTCCAGACAGCCATGCGCCCTGAAAGTGACATCGTGCCCCGCCCCGCGTGTGGGTCCAGGCCCGGCCCAGATGGGCCCAGACAGGCCCAGCACCAGGCCCTTGTTCCCGAGAGAGGAGACCTCCGGCCAGGGCCGTGGCCGGGCTGTGGGTGCCGGGTGTCTGAAAGCCTCTCGCAGTTTCCAAAACGAGTTTCACCTGTGTTCTCGTGGGCTCCTTCACCCCAGTTGCTAAATAGGGGAAACTGAGGCTGGAGGCCGCAAAGCACCCACCCCAAGGACATGGGAGTTGGTGGCAGATCCTGTGCTGGGTGGGCACTGATGACAGCACAGGTGACAGCAGTCACAGGGTCTCCCCAAGGGCCGGTACTGGCGCTGTGGAGCCCCCTGGGCCGTCCTAGGAGGGGCACAGCCGGGGCCTGAGGATCTTGTCTCTTGGTCCGTGAATTGGGGCCTGGGGCTGCCGAGAGAGGCACAAGCTGGCCCGGCCTCTGCTCCCTCCTCTCCTCCCGCCACCTGTGTGTCCTTGGGAGGGTCAGCAACCTCTCTGTGTCTCTGCTTGCTGGTTGGGAGGCGGCAGTCACGATGCCCGCTGGTCAGCAGGGCAGAGCTGGCACCCCGAGGCCTTGGCGCTGCTGCCCCCGCACTGCCCGGTGGGGAGCGGGGTTCTCGGGGGCTGGAGCAGCAGAACTAACAGCAGAGTCCAAGGCAGGAGGGGCGAGCGGCCCGGGCACTTGGCCCTTGAAGCCGCAGGGCCCCCGTCCCGGGGCAGGCTTTCTCTGACCCCAAGGTGCCCCTGTGACCCGGGCTGAGGCCAAAACCCATTTCTTTCCTGGCATCAGAAAAAACAAAAAACAAAACCAAAAAGGCCCACAGGCTTTAGAGTATGAAAAGGCAAGGACGGGTGGAGATGAACAAATCTTTGTCACAAAGCATGGCACCAGTGTCACGCCCACCGCTCAGCTCTAGCGGTGACCTGGAGCCCTGCTGGAGCGGCTGAGTGGGTGCTGCCCTGGCGGGTGGGCTTGCCCGGTGCAGGTCGGGCAGTGGGGGCGGGGAGGATGGCAGAGGGAGCGGCGTCCAAGAAGACATTCCAGACGGACGGTGGCGCATGACTCAGATGCCGAAGCCCATGACCCTGCCCGTCTTCCACGTGGCCCATTCGAGAGCAAGAAGAAGGAGCAGGAAGGGGTCCCCTGCTCAGGGTGCACAGGCCACCATGTGCCCCCAACACCCGGCTCACACGCACGTGCTGCACCCACAGGCAGGCAGAGGGTCTGGGCACACAGGGCTGGGAGCCACCTCCTCCTCTCCTCCATGAGGCTCTGACCGCCAGCTCCTCCTCCTCCAGGAAGCCCTCTCTGCCCTGCACACTCATGGCTCCCACCTTCTGAGCTCCTTCCCGCAGGGCCTCTCAGGCACCTGGTCTGTGCCCCCGGCCCCCTGGGGCCATTTCCCACGGCCTGCCCGGTGTGGCAGACACAGGAGCGGTAGTTAAGAGCACGGTCCCGGGTTTGAGTCCCACCTCTGCCAAGTCCCCTCCCAGGAGATGCTGAAGCCGCACAGCCGAGAGCCAGGCCTGCGCCGGGCCGGCTGCCGGCTCCCCGGGCCCCCACAGCTTCACCGGTGAGGAGGCCTGGAGCCCACCCGGCCCGGCGCACGCCTCGCCCCCGCCCACACCTGCTGGCCGAGCAGGATCCCCTCTGGGTGTCACGGATGCCTCCCCGAGCCTCAGTTTCCCCATCTGCCGCTGTAACCCAGGGAATGTGGGGCCACGGGCAGCTCTTCCCGCCAGACGCTCCCATCCGAGCATCCCTGACTCAGCCCCGCAGACCTTAAATATGGGAACCCTCCTGTTGAAAAGAAAACAGAGGCGGCAGGGAACGGCCGGCCGCGGTAACCCAAGCCAGCGGCCTGGCGCATGAATGGGCCCTTTCACGGGCAGCCGCAGGGCGAGGGCCTGGGGTGGAGGCGTCCCGGGCTGGGCCCAAGGAATGGCGGTGCCCGGGGCAGGCCAGGCAGGGGAGAGGCACGGCGGCCTTCAGCCGGCTCTGGCCTCCCCTCCCTCTTCCTCCCGGACACCCCCCACCCCAAGGCCGGCTGCGTGAAGGAGCCCGACGTCCGCTGTCCAAATCGCCACCGTCCTCGATTTTTCCCTATAATTATGTCTCCAAGGGATAACTACAAATTTGCATTTTGCTCAGCTCAGTCATTTATGCGGAGCCCGCGAGGAAGGCCCGGCAGTAAAAGGCACATTGATGTGCTCTGGCGTTGCTCGGGGTGACGGGGAAGGCGCGCGGGGACAACTGGCCCTTTTAGCGCCGCGTGCCGCGCACGGCGGTGCCCTCCCCACCGCCCGGCCGTGGGAGGCCCCTGACCGCGCATGAATGGCCTCAGTGTGCATGGTTTTCCTCTCCGTACCTGGCCACCGAATCTTCCAACATTCTTCTAGAAAAAATGTGGCACGTTTCCCTGGGACCTCTTCCTCTCCAAATTGCTTATCCATTCTGGTCCAGCCCAGCGCGAGCCAGCTCTTCCTCCCTTTAGCGACATTAAAGAAAAATGGGTCTTCCGTGATTGCCACCTGCCGCTGGAGCCCAGACAACGGCTCCCTTCTGGTTTCACGGGGACGGAGTTCCGCCATCGGGCGATTTCCTTCTGCGAGTCTTTGAAGAGACACGGCTAGGCTGACAGCGCGCCCCGGCGTTCCCACTGTGGTCCGGATGTTCCCAGGATGCGAGCCAGAGGCCGGCGTGCCCTCGTGCCCGCCACCCTGCCAGGCACACAGGAGGCTCCTGTGCGGTCAGTAAGTGAATGAACAAAGAGGTTTAAAAACGGCTGGAAGGAAACTCGTGAACGGCGAGCCGAGGTACTGATGAGGGGGACGTCCCAGGGTATCGTGGCCACGCCGTGGCACCACTCACGAGGGCGGCGGGAGCAGCCGGCGGGTCCCCCGTGCCCCGGTGACGCTGCCTGCAGGGACTTTACTATCCTAATTTATGTGATTCTAATAAGTCGCCCAACTCACCGCTAAGCCGTCCAGACGCTAGTCGAGAGGCAGTGTAGCAGCGTTCCGGGTTCAAATCCCTGCTCTGCCTCCTGCTAGCAGGCCTCGGCCTCTCTGTGCCTCAGTTTCCCCGCCCTGTCCTCAGAGGGATGAATGACGGCCTGTGTCAGGCGCTCAGGGCAGCCCAGGCTGGGTCCTCGCGGGCACTGAGTCTCAGTGTCTTTCTGGGGGACTCACTTCCCCCCCACACCTCCCCAGGTTTCTGTGGGCGCAGCCTGCTCCCGTGGTTTCGGGAGCCCTCGGCTGCCTGGGCATTTCACGCCCAGACTCCACCACGCTGAACACGGCTGGGCATGTATCTATCATCTGCTTCAAGTAACACGTTCACACGTGGCGTACACCGTAAGCCGTGCAGGGACCCCTGTCACCGCGAGAGCTGCCCGCACAACCGACACGAGCTCAGCAGCACCCGGTCCCGGCATGAACAGTTCTCTGTTAACAAGAGTCTAGTTGTGCAGAAATCGCAAAAGTGGGCTAGTGTCAATGATAAAACAACATCCCACCCATCGCAAAGACGTCCCTGAGCACCAAGGAAAGATCTTTCTGAAATATGAACTTTCTCATGCCATGCCCCTGCTTACGAGCCTCACGTGGGTCCCTAGCACCCGTAGGATGAAGGTACACTTCGCTGGAGACTCACGGCCCGTCCCCATCAGGCCCAAGCTGCATTTCCAGGCTCAGGGCCCCCTCCTCCCCACCTCTCCCACTCCAACTCAGGCCACCCCGGGCAGCCGCACGCTACCCTAAATACCCCTCAGTCCCCCACACCTCACTAGTTCTGTGTCTGATGTTCCTCCTTCTTGGAAAGTTCCCTCCCATCCTGCCCACTTTGGCAGCCTAGCCAACTCCTATTCATCCTTCAAGACCCGTTAGGCTGTCACCTTGTCTATGATGCCCACTTGTAGACGCTCAGATTGCGGCGCACACTGTGTTCTGCACCGGCCTGTGCATCAGCCTCTGCCGGGCCTCAGGATGCCAGGTTTTACCCGCTTTTGTGCACCCCGCAGCCCAGATAGTGCCTGACCCCAACCCGTGCTCCAGGGGTCCGTGATGGGCGGAATCTGCTCTTTCATTCCTCGCCACGTGCTCTGCTCCTCCCCAGGCTGGCATGTGCTAACCGTGTCACTGCATGATGTCAAAGATTGAAGACAGGTGGAGCCTCACTGCTGGCCGGGGTGCGGGACAGGAGGACGCACAGGCTGCTGTGTTCCGGAACATGCTGTGTCCTGGCAGCTCTGTCTCCCGAATTTGTCCGGGGGAGGATGAGGCTCACAGTGGGCCGCCGCCATGGCGCCCTCACGATGCCACTTTGGAAACACCTGCCCACGAGCCCGAGGCCGGAAACGGCCTAAGCAAGTATCTCTGACCAGAAAACACCATCAAAGTCACGCTTTTATTGACGCGGCAAATTGTTCCTGACGAGTAAGTGTCAAGAGCTGGCTCCAGGAGGCGTCTGCATAATTTTACTAAACGGCAAAGAAGTTCACCGCGGGGACCGGCGGGCTCCGCAGTCGGGAGGTCCGCGGCGGCGTCCCCGGGCCGCAGCATCAAGGGTCACTTCGGATTTCCCCGTCTGGGTTTTGCTGTGGTGTCTGAGCTTTGTGTAAAGAACAGGTATTATTTTTGAAGCAGGAAAACAATGCAATTAGAACAGGAGCCTGAGCCCGCGTGGTCAAAGCCGTGGCGGGGACGTGGGTCGCGGGGAGGACGGAGCAGACGCTGTGGTTTCCGAGGGCACAGCCCGAGCCGTTGTTGTGACTGCAGCGCTGCCCCCGTGCTCTGGCGCTGCGGCTCAGCTGGTGGCTTCTCTGCCTCGCCCTGCGCTCACCTCCCTCTGGCCCCGCAAGAGCCTGTCTTGTCACCTGGGAAACAGGGTGGGGGGGGGACAGTGTTCTCGCTGGATTGCTGAGAGATGTCCGCACGCTCAGGAACGGCCACGTGCACCTGACTCGTGACATCGGCATCCCGCCTCAAGTTGAGGGAGCTGGGCTCAGAGAGGTGAAGGGACTTGCCCAAGGTCACACAGCCATGGGCTGTGGGCCAACGTTACACCTTGTCATGTCCAACTTCAATTCCCATGTTGTCCCCACATGGCTTGGGTGCCCCTGCCATGGAGACATGGGGACAGGAGGCCACACAGACCCTGCCCCACTGGGTTGCCTCCATCCTACGAGCCTAGGAGTGCTGAGGTGCCCCGGGAAGAGGCAGGGTGGCTTCATCCCGTGTCATTTGCACGCAGTGTCCCAAGGACCGTGACGCCCATGGGGGCAGGGAGAGGGCCTGTGCCAGGCGTCCTGCTAGGCGGGGCACAGGGCTGCCTGGAGGGTCTGCAGTGCCCCTCACCCCAGAGCAGGACCATCCCCACCCTCCCCAGAGGAGGAGACTGTGGCAGCGTCGGGTCCTGCTGCTCAGACCTTTGGGGAGGAGAGCGAGGACTCTCTCTGGGGACACTCTCTCTGGGGACACTCTCTCCTGTGGCTGTTCCCAGCCGCTGAGGGAGCTCCATCCCCAGAGCAGGACAGTGCAGATGGCATCAGGAATGCTGCAGAGGACAGACAGAGCCTGTCCCCTCTCCAGGGGGCCCACCGGCCCCAGGAGGACCCTCTGCACACTCTCCCGCCCTCGGGGTCTCTCACCCCCCTCCCCATTACCCTCCCCTTGGCCCATCGAGGCTGCGAGGCTCGGTCACGTGTCCGGAGAGGCACAGCCCCTTCTTGGGCAGAGGTGAGGCCCGAAGTCAGATGAGGGGAGCCGGCTTGTTTGTGTTTGATATAAACGCTAGATTGTTCTCTGCCCTCGTCAGCTATTATGCAGAGGCAAGTCCTAAAATAATATTGAATTTCCTCGCTCATAATTCGGAGGGAGGACACTCATCAGGAATTAAGCTGGGTCGGGGAACGCTTTCATCTGCGGGCAACGGGGACTTACGTGCCGACTCCCGCGTGGCGGGTAAGAATGCAGGTCTGTGTCTGCCACCAAGCGGGTGCTGACGCCGGCCCAGGTCACCGCGCTCGCAGCATGGGGGGCTGCTTTGGGAGAGGGATGTTTTTGTTTTTCAATAAATATGTCTCTTGGAAAGTCGGTCTCCTCATTGTTCAGAATTCCAGATGGGGCTCGGACCCCAGAGACCGGCTGATACCTGGCTGCGGGTCAGGCTCACGCAGGCGCCCGGGAGGTGGCGGTGCCTGGCACGTAGTGGGTGGTCACTGCTCACTTTGGGGGCACTCCAACGCGAAAGACACCCACACAACAGCCTCCTCTTTGTGGTCTCGGGTCGCTTTGCTTTGCTTTCTAAATGCTGCTTTAGTTTATCATGGCGCCGGGACGCACTCTTCCTTCCGAAGTCTTCAAAGCCCCCTCTGTGCCTGCCGTCGCAGCGCGTGCTCTGGTGCACGGGGGGAGGGGACAGGGGTCCCATTCTTCACGGGTGTCCCGGGGCAGAGAAGGCACGGCCCCAGGGCCGGCCAGACCGCATACAAATCCCAGATCCATCATCCATCACCTACTAGTTCTGGGACTTTGGTCTTAACCTCTCACGTGCCCTGATTTCCTCACCTGTAAAATGGGCTTGGAACACTCACCCTGAAGGACCGCTGTGAGGACTGAGATGAAATAGCAGAGGACCCAGCCCCCACCTCAATGCCTAGTGCTACTGCTGTTGAAGTGGAGACCACGGTGTGCCGCTGGAGCTTAATAGGCTAATTTCTTTCATTTACTCAAAAAAACATTTGCTGAGCACCCAGATGAGTCAGGCTCTATGACAGGGACAAAGGGGACACAAAGAGGGCGAAGACACAGATCTTGTTCCCAAGTGAAATGAGGTGATATCAGTGAAGATGATGGTGATGATGGTAGTGACAATGGTTATGATGAAGATGATGGTGGTGATGATGATGATGATGGTGATGATGACGGTGATGATGGTGATGATGGTGACGATGACAGTGATGATGGTGATGATGGTGAGGATGATGATGATGGTGATGATGGTGATGATGGTGATGAGGACGGTGAGGATGGTGAGGATGATGATGATGGTGATGACGGTGATGATGGTGAGGATGATGATGGTGATGTTGGTGAGGATGATGATGATGGTGATGATGGTGACGATGACAGTGATGATGGTGATGATGATTATGATGGTGATGAGGACGGTGAGGATGGTGAGGATGATGATGGTGATGAGGACGGTGAGGATGATGACAGTGATGTTGGTGAGGATGGTCATGATGGTGATGATGATGATGATGGTGATGAGGAAGGTGAGGATGGTGAGGATGATGATGGTGATGTTGGTGAGGATGATGATGATGGTGATGATGGTGACGATGACAGTGATGATGGTGATGATGATGATGGTGATGAGGACGGTGAGGATGGTGAGGATGATGATGGTGATGAGGATGGTGATGATGGTGAGGATGATGACAGTGATGTTGGTGAGGATGGTCATGATGGTGATGATGGTGAGGATGATGATGAGGACGGTGATGATGGTGAGGATGATGATGGTGATGAGGACGGTGATGATGGTGAGGATGATGATGAGGACGGTGAGGATGGTGAGGATGATGATGGTGATGAGGACGGTGAGGATGATGACAGTGATGTTGGTGAGGATGGTCATGATGGTGATGATGGTGAGGATGATGATGGTGATGAGGACGGTGAGGATGGTGAGGATGATGATGGTGATGAGGACGGTGAGGATGATGATGACATGATGTTGGTGAGCTCACACCTATCAGCACTGACTGCATACCAGGGTTCGTACCAGGTTACTATCTACACCATCTAACTACAATGCGCAGCAGACTTTGAGATATTCTGCAGAGAGTCATCACCACATCCACGTGGCAATTTGGGAAGCAGTTAGACGAGGCGTTGGTGAGGAAGGGGCACTTGATTTGGGCGGGATTTGAACTTGCAGGGATAGGGCTAAAGGGCATTCAGGGCGAGGAGGCCCACGGGCACGGGCGTGCACTTACGCCGTGTGTCCACGCAGGACGGCCCCCTCTGAGCGCAGCCGGGCCGAGCAAAGGGCCGGGGCAATACGTCTGCAGAGGTGGGAGGGGCTGAGAGGTAGGTCCTTGGCCGGGAGGTGGCCGGGTGACACCCACCCCAGGAGCTGACACAGGAGGCTGGGGTTGCCTGTGGCGGCTGGTGGCACAGTGCACGTGTGATGTCCAGACTCCTTGCGTCTTCCCTGAGGCTGGCACTAAGAAATGTGAAACTGGATGTACCAGACAGGGAGGAACTCACAGAGAATCAGGGAAGCCGGAGTCGGAAACGACCCCTGTCTAGCTTGGGTGAGTCTCCCCTTCAGGGGTGGGGCCAGCAGACGGCCTGTGTCCCGGGGAGGCGGTGCAATGGCTTCATGGGGACTCACAGCACCACACAGTGTCATATCTCTAAGCCTTCGCCTGAGCTGTGCCCTCCGCCCGACAGACGTGCCTTCCCCCAACCTGTCTATCTGGAAAACCCCAGCTCACCCCTTAAGGCTTAGCTCAATGTCACCACCCCTCCAGGGAGCCCTGTCTTTGTCCCCAGGCAGAGCTGGGCACAGCCCCTCGGTGTGGTGTGTGGATCCCTCTCCCTGGATCCTAGAACTCCTCACATCATTGGGGCCTGATTCAATCCACGAGGCTCCTTGTGAGAGGGGGCAGGAGGGACAGGATCAGAGGGATCGGACAGTGTGGAGCTGCTGTCCCCGAGGACACAGGATGGGCGGGGGCAGGAGCACTGGGCGGCTCTGGGAGCTAGAAGGCGGGAGACGGGTTTGCCCCTGGAGCCTGCAGGAGCCAGCCCTGCTGACAGCCCGACGTGAGCCCCGCGCGACTCTGAACACCAGAACTATAAGATAATAAACGCGTGTTGTTTTTAGCCGCTGAGTTCGTGGTCGTTTTTACAGGAGCAACAGGAAGCTCACACACCAGGTGGGTGGCGTTGCTAATAAATAACATCGTCTGAGCCCCAACCCCGTGCCAGCTGCTAGGGCTCGCACATTTTAATGTACAACCTGCACGAGACCACCACGGTGGGGCCCTGTCCCCACCCTGCCAACAGGGCACCGGGGGATTGGCGAGGCCATCACAGTTGCCCACGGTGACGCTATGGGGACAGGGCATGCAGGAGCTGGGACTTGAAGCCAGCAACCTGACCCGTCTCTGTCTAGGGGTCTGTGTGGTGGCACCTCCTCTGCCCCGATGAGTAGATGGGACCCTCGGCCCCCTCACGTGCCCTGAGCACGGCTGTAACTGCCAAGGGCTCTGAGGCCAGTGAGGACACCCACCACCACGCTCCACATGGAGGCCACACCAGCCCCGTGGAGCTGACCGCTCCTGGGCAGGACACTCCGGCGGCAAGTGGCAGAGACCCTGCCCCACCTGGACCACAGTGAGAGCAGGCACCGTTTGACTCACAGAGGCGGGAAGTCCAGGTGTGGCCAAGGCCTGCCAGCGGGTCCAGAGCTCCTTCCCTAGAGACCTTGCAGCAGGAAGGCAGCCACCATGGCGTTGGCCTCACGCCATCCAGGGTCCGGCCACTGTCCCCTTCTGACAGCCCCAGAGGACACGGCCACTGGCTCTGAATGTGTCCCACGCCAACACAATGTGATTGGCTGCTCGGGTTGGATGGGCTGAGCCCTAAGCCCACCCTAGGAGCCATGGGTGGGGCCAACACTGGCCCGTCCCCAGAAGACAAGCAGAGTAGCACAAGTCAGAAAGAAGGGAGGCCCAGGTCAGGATCTAAGAACGTGACAAACACCTGGTGTGTGGTGGGCATGGCCTCCACCCCGCAGGTGGGCACAGGGAGGCCCGAAGTCTTCCTGAGCTGCTCAGCTGATATTTAGCAGGGCTGGGACTGGACTCAGGGATCCCAAAACAATGCTATCTCACTTTCCCCACGTGCAACTGGAAAATGAAATTTAAAAACTGATACCTTTTAAAATCACATCGTAAAACATTAACTATCCAGGAATAAGCTCATGGAAGACGTGCAAGACTTTTATAGAGAAAACTGCATGACATCACCGAGAGAAATTACTAATGAATAAGACCCAGATAAACGCAGGAATATGCCACGTCCACGGACCGGAAGACTCCAGGGTAAAGATGTGAATTCTTCCCAGACTGACCTATGGATCACATGCAATCATGATCCAAATCCCAGCTGATGTCTTTGGAATCAAAAAGCTGATCCTAGAATTTATGTGGAAATGCGAAGGAACAAGAGTAGCCAGAAAAAATAAAAGAAGAACAAAGTTGGAATCTTCCACTGCAGGAGATCCTGACTTCTTGTGAGGTTAAAGTAACAGAGACAGTGAGATTAGCACAAGAATAGAAAAACAGACCAAAGTCACAGAGTTAGCGTTCAGAAATAGATACACACATACTCGGTCAGTTGGTTTATGACAAAGTTGCCACAGAATTATTATGGGGAAATGACAGTGTTTCCAGCAAACGGGTCAGTTGAATGCTGAATTTGATCCTACCTCACACCATACAAACAACCAACTCCAGGCCAAGCTTAGCTTTAAGCACGAAAAGTGAAATAACAAAGCCTCCAGAAGGTTACATACAAAAATGTCTTTGTGGCCTTAGAATATGCAACGATTTCTCAAACAGGACACAAAAGTACCAGTTATGAAGGAAAAGACTGATAAACCGAATGGTGTTAGAATTGACATCATCTGTTCACCAACAGACGCCATTAACAGACCGACACTCAAACCGCAGGTTCTGCTTCCGCTAACGGCCAAGTGGCCCTTCCAGACCAATCCTCTGCAGGTGATAACTACAAACCGTAGACAGAGTATTAAAAAACAACGATCTGGGGGCTCCGGAGAGGGCACAAGGGCAGGCAGTGTCAGAGGGGCTGCACGAGGACACGCAGGGAAGAAAGGAAGAGCGTCGGTCGTGTATCCTGTTTTCACAGACCGAGAGCAGCCCCCGTCCGCCACGTGTGGCGGCTAAACCCTCGACGCAAACCCGTCGTCTTTGCCCGTTGGGCAACCAGGAGACAGAGCTCAGGGCAGGTGTGGGGCAGGAGAGACCGACGTGGGGAAGATTCATGTTCGAACCCCAGCAGAGTGACCGGCGGACTCCCCCAAACACACGTGCGTGGGGCAGAGTCTACATGGCCCGGACTGGAATCCGGATTCAAGCTGTCCTCCACAACAGGGGAGAGAGTATTCTCACATTTAACTGCTTGCTGCTGCAAGCCACATCACGGAATCTAGAATCTCTCAAATGAGCCACTCACAAAGCCCAGGATGCAACCCCAAATTACCTGGCAGGTGAGGAAACAGGAAAACCTGACGCTCTCTCAAGAGCAAGGACAACCGCGGAGGCCAGGTGTGACGTGAGCGGCTGGAATCGGCAGACGGGGGTTCTCAAGCTGCCCTTTTCCGAGGCCCGAGAATGTGAAGGGATTCGTGCTTGTGATAAATACAAAGACGGGACGCCCGGGCAGGAGAAGAGAAACTAGAGGAAGAAAAGAAATGGAAGCTCTAGAACCAAAACATAAGTTATCTGAAATAAAAAATCTGCCAGAGGGTCTCTGCAGCGGAACGGAGATGACAGAGGGAAACATCGCGGAACCGGAGCAAAATCCGTGACAGCGGTTTAACCCGAAGGCAGAGAGATAAAGACTGAAATCGGAACTAGCAAACGCTCGGAGGTCTGCAGGGCAGCCTGCAAAGGTCCCCACCCCTGTCACCGGGTTCTCAGAGGACAGCAGGTGAGAAGGAACCAGAAGAACACTGTGGACGAACCGCAGCGAAGCCTCCTCCAACCCGGTGGAGATAGGCTTAAGACGTGAGAAAGTCACCGGAGCCCGAGCGCGCGGAGCACACAGAGACGACCCGCGGGCACGTCACCCGTAACTCCTGAAAACCAGAGATGAAGGGAAAATCTTAAAAGCAACCAAAGATAAATGATACCAGAAATCCAGGATAATAATGACCCAAATTACCACTGAATTCTCATTAAAAACAAGGGAAGTCAGGAGACAGGACAATGTCGTTAAAGTGCTGAAAGGAAGAAAAACCCCAAACCCGCCCCCGTCAACCCAGGATTTTACGCCCAGCAAAAACGTCCTCCGAGAATGAAGGCGGGATGAAGGTTATTTTTGGAAAGAGGCAAACTGAGAGCATTTGTCAGCAGCTGACCTGCCTTGTAAGGAATATTACACTCAATAAAGTTCTCGAGGCTGAAGGGAAACAGTACCAGATGGGAATTCGAGTCTTCCGGAAGGAGCAGAGCGTGTCGGTGGTGAGCGTGCAGGGAACAGGTGGCAGCGTGAGGGCGGCTCGTTCCGGATTTCCACACCCACAGGGACCCCGGGAGCCACAGCTCTGTCTTTAAATGTGCACGATTCCAGCGCTGATCTTACCAGGGATTGTCAGTAGAAAGTGACAAACTGATTCCAAAATTGACAGGGGAATTCAAAGGACCAAGAATACCCCAAACCCAAAACAACACTGAACGCTAAGAGTGAAGTTGAAGAACTCAGACCGGCGAATTTGAGGCTCGGTCTAAAGCTATAGAAGCCAGAGGGTAGGAACCGAACAACGTTCAATAAATAGATCAATGGACCAAACTGGGAGTCCAGCAACAGACCCGCGCTCGGACGGCTGTTTGCTTTTCAGCAGAAGTGCCAGGGCGATCCGGTGGTGAAGCTTTTCGATGGTTGGTGCCAAAAGGACCGGGCACGGCACACCCAGAGTTAGCTCACGGTGAGCCGAGGGCCCGAGGGCGACAGTCGTAAGGCTCATAAAAGAAAATTTGCATGAATATCGTCACAACGTGGGGACTGGAGAAAGCTTCTTAGGACATAAGCAGCAATGACTTATGAGAAAAATAGAAATTAGATTTCAACAAGATAAAAAACTAGCACACGTGACAGGGCCTCATTGAGAATTTGAACGGACAAGCCGCAGACCGGAAGACGGTATTTGAAAACGCTCTGTCTGCAGAAGGGTTGGCATCCGGCTTCTACACAGGATAGAACAAAAGGTTTTTCAGACGGGCACATAATTTGAACAGACCTTCGCCAAGGAAGGTGCACAGGGGCCGGTAGGTATAGCACGAGGTGCCGATGCCATTTTCCTGCTCTAGATCGTCATATAAATGGCACCAGACGCGTGTGCCCCTCTGGGGGTGGGGGGGCGTGGGTACCCGGGAAGGGCGGAGGGCACTGTCTGGGGAGGGGTGAGGTTCTGCACCTTCACTGACTCCGGTGTTTTATTAATAATATATTTGTTGGAATTCGCTGAATGCCGTCGAACGGCACACTTGAGATTTGTGAATGTCACTGCATGTAATGTTTACCTCGAAAGAAAATCGAGAACCAATATGTAAATATTGATCTCTAAGTTAATGCTGTACATGCTGAGGTTTTTTTGAGCATGTGTGCTAATATGTGCAACTTATTTCGAAATGCATCCAGAAATAAGACGGGCCGGTGGGTTGGGAGGTTGGCGGAAACACGACAAAGCCAGTAAGTTCAGTCAATTCTAGAATCCAGGCGGTGGGTATACAGGCGATCGCCGCAGGATTCTTTTGAGCATTCTACATACTCGAATGTTTTCATAATCAGTGCTGGAAATAAAAAAAAAAAAAAGAACAAGAAACCACGCAAACCACAGAGTTAGAGAATATGTTTGCAATGCTTTCTTCCAACAAAGGACTGGTATCCAGTGAGTATTTTTAAATACTTCTAAAATCAAAAAGAAGACGACATCATCTTAGACAAAAACTTGAGCAAACCCTTCACGAAAGAGGGTATCCCAACGGCCAACAGCGTTTGAAACAGTTTGCAACGTCCTCAGGCCACAGTGAGTTATAAATCAAAACACAATGAGGCTCCTTCCCACGCAGACTGGAATGACTAAAATGAAAAAACAGCAAAACAAAGCACAGAAAGGAGTCAATGCCAAACGCAGGCGGGATGCAGAGCCGCCAGGCCACTCGCCTAGCACCAGCGGGAGGATGACGAGCCACAGATACCCCGAATGTCTGGCAGTGTCTTCCGAGACCGGGCGTGGCACGGCCCGGGACTGGGGGATTCTAGTTCTCGGGAGGGTCCCGACGGAAACGGGCAGGCACGTGTGCACGGCTGAAGCATTGTCTGAGACAGCGCCCGGCCCTGCGAGGCGGAAGGGCCGGTCCTGGAGACACCTGCACGTCCACCAGCAGCAGGACGGATACGGAAACGTGGCCATTCACCCGTGTGGCACCACGCGCCCAAGGCGGGGCTGACCCGCGAGACACGGTGCCGGCTACAAAGCCCAGGCGCAGAGGGGCCCACGCTCTACCATTCGCGGATCTACAGCCCAGACCTGCAGCCCGGCCCGCGGCACGGGTGGGCAGACCAGCAGCTGCCTTTGGGGGGTCCTGCCTGGAAGCATTCCCGGACGCTGGAATGTCCGGGTCACTTTGCAAAAATCCGTGCTGGGCGTCTCTGCACATGAACGACCCTCCCATACAGGAAACACACCCAGCCCACGGCGTCCTCGCTCCGCGGGGCTCTGCCTGGGACGGCCCCCCAGAGACCGGGCGTGGGGCCAGCGGGTCAGAGGTCCGAGCCCCTGGGCACTGGGCGTCCACGCTGAGTCTGTTTGCTTAGATGGCTCCTCACAAGGCCACCTCTGTCCTCCCTGGGCCTGACGGGGACTCCTGGCACACCCACCACTGGGGCTGGGGCAGCCGGGTCCTCTCCCCTGCCAAGACCCTGGACCCACGCAGGTCCACACAGTCCCCACTGTGACCCCCACAGTCCCAGGGTCAGCACGTGCCATCTTTGGGGCTGTCACTCTGCCCACTCTGGGCAGTCTGGCACGAGTCCCAGCTGCTCTGCCTCCCACGTTAACCTATGTCCTGGCCGTCTCCCGGAAGGGGAAACTGAGGCTCAGAGAGGTGAGGCCACCCACCCAGTCACCTGCTGGGGGGTGACACGCTGAGGTTTGGGCGGTAGCGGGGCTGCCTCACCCTCCCCAAGAGCACCCTGGCCGAGAGGCCCTGTGTGTCCTCGAGCTAATGCTGGGCCCCTCGGGGTGGACCGCACGAGGGGAGGGGCACCAGGAGGGACACTGGGGAGGCGGCCGGGCGGGCTGGGGGGGCCGGGAGAGAAGCACCCGGCGGGGAGGCCGCTCCCGGCAGCTGTCGTGGGAGATCAGGTTAGGGGGGCCGCCTTGTCCTCTCCTCAACGTGGGGAGTATTTTCCTTCGAAACTGAAGCAGGTCTGTGTTTATGCCATTAGCCCCCGGGCGGGGGATGGGGAGAACACTCTGGAACAAGGGGTTTGCGGGGGTGACAGGCTGGGGCCACACACAGGGTGCGTGTGCGCGTAATGTGTGGTGTGTGTGTGTGGTGTGTGGTGCGTGTGTTGTGTGTGTGGTATCTGTGGTGTGTTGTATGTGTGGTGTGTGCAGTATGGCGTGTATGCATGGTATGTGGTGTGTGTGTGGTGTGTGTGTTGTGTGTGTGCGGTGTGTGTGTGTGGCATGTGCGGTGTGTGTGGCAGTGGCCCCTGCATGGAGGTGCCAGGACACGGAGCCTGTGTTCAGCCGTCCTGCTCTGACGCCTCTGTGGGTCTCTCTGCCTCAGTTTCCCTCTCTGTCCAGGGGGCTGCCGGCCTAGGCGTCTGGCATGGAGACGTGGCAGGCGTGGGACGGCGGCTGCTCACTCCCTTTTCCAGAGCTGGCAGGGGCAGGAGGGACCCTCCCCCAGAGCCTCTGGGGACAGCGTGGCCCTTCCCCCACCATGCCCGGGGCCTCGGCCTCCAGCCCTGGCAGGGAAGCGTTTCTGCCGCTCTGAGCCCCCGTGTGTGGGTGTCAGGGCAGCCCCCGGAGGGGCACGCGGAGGGCGGGGGCCAGCCAGGAAGACACGGGCAGAACTGACCGGCGCCCGCGGGAATGGCGGGGTGCAGGCCCTTTCTGCCCCCTGGGCTCCGCGTCACCTGGCAGGACTCTCTGGCAGGACCCTGCCCCTCCTGCCCAGGGGTCAGGCCTGCGGGCCTGGGAGGCTGGGTGGGCGCTGGGCGTGGCTGCGTCCTTGGTGTGCAGGGACTTCGAGCCAAGACTGGAAACTCCAGAGGGTGGGAAGGCCGGAGGGGATGTGGGGACGGAGGGGACCCAGGGCTCCTCACCTCTGACGGGGGACCACGGGGCTGGGCCTCCCTGGGCTCAGCACGTTGGGGCGGGGGGGTTCCTGGGGCTGCCGTAACAAAGTGCCACAAACAGGGACTGACCTCTCACGGTTCTGGGGTCAAGGCATGAGCAGGCCCTTCCCAGAGCCCCGATGGAGGGTCTGTCCCCGCCTGCCCTGGGCTCCCAGGTGGCCTCCCCCAAGTCTTAACCTGACGAAGTACCTTTGACTCTGAGTCCAGACTGCCCCTCTGCGAGGACAGTCACAGCGTTAAGGCCCACTCTGGTGACCCCATCTGAACCTTGTCATCGGCAAAGACCCCCTTCCCAAAGAAGGACACGTGGCAGGTGCCGGGGACTGGGCCCCGTGGCTCCCCGGGGACACAGCCAGCTCGCAGCGAGGCTGGGCACAGGGGCCTCCTGTGCGTTGCTTTGGGGGCCGCGTCTCGGCTGGGACAGCCGGCTGTGGGAGGACACAGGAAGGCCCCGCGCCCCAGACACCATGCCGAGCCTGCCTGTCCAGGTTCTGCCACATTTTTCTCTTTCCCCATGAAAATATCTTATTTTTGCCAGAACCAGCAGGAATCCAGCATTTCTCCCCCAAACACGAGAACGAGGACATTCTCCCGGGGAGCAATTCCTGGGCTACTGTGCCGAGTGGGTGTCCTCTGGCCTCCGTGTCCCCTCCCGCGGCCCTGGGGCTGGTCTGGGGGCTGCGGGCACAGCAGGCACCAGAGAGCCCGGCAGACGGCTGGGGGACAGCACGTGGCTCAAGCAGCCGGTGACCCTGTGTGGGGCATTTCTTGCTAGCGGTGGGAGCAGCAGTCTCTGCTTTGGGGTTCAGCCTGCAGCTTCGAGGTGACAGTGGTGCCGTGTGACGGGCCGGGCCGGCTGGGCAGGGAAGGGCTCGGCACCGCTGACTCGGACTTTCCCGGAGAGCCCTGCCAGGGCTCATCTGTTTCGGCGATTAGGGGACAAGTGCAGCTGGACGCCCCCTCCCACGGCCTCACGCACGCCAGGGTCCTCACTCCGCCCCACTCCCAGCCCCCTGCGCCGGCCCGTCCTCGGGTCCCCGAGGCCGCAGGACCAGCGGGCCTGGGACGGAGCCAGCAGCCCCCTCCCTGGAGAGGGAAGTCGGCACCAACGAAGGAAGAGGAGAAATGGAATAAAAATTCGTTTTAATGCTCTCGGCTGCTAAGTTCAGCCCTTAAGCCAGGACTCTGAGTGGCGCGTTCACAGCGCCATCCCTTCCAAACCCCACCTCCGCGTGCGGCCTCGGCCAAGAATGATGGGAGTGACGGTGCCGTTTCCCTGCCCCGTCCTGGTCGTCACGGGGAGATTAGAGCAGGGGGCGGCAGGGCCGTCCGTGCGAGGGCGAGCCGGCCAGGGGGACAGACGCAGAGCGGCCGGGCCACCTTGCAGGGCTCACAGAATCACCGCCACGCCTTGGCGGGCACACCGGCCAAGGCTTCTCCCCGCAGCAGAGCTGACCAGCCACTCTCGTAAAATCCGCCTTCCTTCCAGGACGGGGCGTTTCACGGCAGGGGAAGGACCGGAGCCAATGTGGCGGTGGAAGGAAACGGTTTTGGAAAAGGACCCTGAGCCGCACTTCGATCCGACGCCTGAGGCGCCCTGTGGATTTGCACACAGAGCTCTGAAGCTCAGCCCAGAGCGCGGGGCCTGGGCGCACAGTGGGGCCTGGGCGCACAGTGGGACAGCCACGGAGGGGCCTGACACCGGCCAGGCACCTGCTGCCACCCACCCGGAGCTCACACGTCACCAACAGCGTCCGCTCTGCCCAGCACGGCGGCCCCGGGCCACGTGCAGCTACTTAAGTTTCCATTAGTTACATTAGATAAGATTAAAGATCCGGTTCTTGGATCTGAGCAGCCACATCCCAAGTGCTCAGACGCCCGGTGTGGCTGGTGGTGGTGCGTGTGTGAGTCCTCACCGGCCCATCTGCCGGGCAACGTCACAGAGCGACTCGCGGACACCGCGTGGAACTGACTCTCGGACACCCTCGTTCCAGACATCACCAGCAGCAGGAGACGCGATGACATGGGGGGGGGTGGGGTGTTAAGCACTGAGTTTTGCATTCGACCTGCAGTTGACCCCACAGCCCCCATATTTCGTCCCCTGCGCGTGGGGACAGGGTCGCACTGCACGGCATTGACAGGACGGACGCAGGTTTCCGGAAACCAGACGCACGTGTGTGCGGTACAGAAATCACGGCCGTTCCAGGATGGCTCGAGGCTGCCGAGGAGACCCAAGCGGTGAGGAACTTAGCTGTATCGCTCGAGGGCCCAGAACTTTCTCCTGCGGCGATCACCCCCCCCCCCCCGTCCCGTGCTCAGCCACACTTCCTCCTTCTGCAAAGGCTGTGCCCACCCAAGCCCACCATGCAGGAGGCCAGGCCCGCAGAGACGCGGAGGGGGCCGGCCAGCCTCCCGGGTGAGGAAGGGACCGAGGAGGGGCTGTCCCTGGCAGATGGGCCCGGCTGGGGTTTGCTGTGGGGGTGGGACCCGCAGGGCCTGGCCGTGGGGTGGTTTGGTGGCAGGAAGCCGTCCGTCCGCGCCCCCTGGAGAGCGGCCTCCCTCCCTCCTCTGTGCCAGGAGCTCCTGGAGCGTCTCCGCCCCGCGTGGCCCCGGGGACGAGCAGGCCCGGCTGGGAAAGCACTTTGTAAAGAAGCTCCGGCATCAGCATCACCATTAGCAGGAGGGCGGACCTGCTCTGACGACTTTGCCAGGACGGCCGGGTGGTGGCCCAGAGGCGCGGGACCCAGGGCCGGGGAGGCGGCCGCCAGCAGCGAGCTCCTGTCCCAAGCCTGGACGTGCCCTGCGACAAAAGCAGGCGGCACCACTGCCCCCGCACGCCCCACGGCGCACCCCTGTGCCCCTGGCACCCAGGCAGCTGGTCCTGCCCAGGAGGGGCCGCGGGCTCGGCGTCTGTGCCGCGGGAGAGACCCCAGCCCAGGGCTGCAGTCCCGGGTTCCCGGCCGCCTCAGCCCTGATTTGCGGAGTGGCCTTCAGGCCTCAGCTTCGGTGGCATCTCCTCCATTTGCCCCTGGAGACCCGTCCTCTACCTGTGGTGACCCCGAAATTCACGTCCACCTGGAACCTGGGAATGTGACTTATCTGCAAATGGGCCCTTGCGGGGGTGACTAAGACATCATCCTGCACCGGGGTGGCCCTGCCCCGACGCGACCGGTGTCCTCACGAGAGGAGAAGAGACGGATGCACACAGGGGAGGTGGCCACAGCTCAGGGACACCTGGGGCCCCCGGGAGCTGGGAGTGGCGGGAGGGACCCTGCTCTGGAGCCCCCGGGGTGGTGCGGCCCTGCCCACACCTCGACTCCAGACTCCTGCGTGAATCGTCGGTGAAGTATCTGCACTTGCGAGACAGGGAAGCGGGGAGGGCTGGGGGCTCGGAGACGCCCCGAGCGAGTGGCAGGGCCGAGGCTGGGACCCGCACCGGACACGTGAGAGCCTGGAGCCGTGGCTGCCTCACACCAGTGGCCACGTGTCCTCACCAGAGACCACGGCCCGGGAGGAGCCATCCTCCAGCCAAGGGGAGGCACAGGGTGCCTTGGCTCTGCCAGGGACAGGTCCCCACATGGGCCCTGGGTCCCCTCCGTAAAAGGCTAGCTCAGGCCACACCCTCCTCTGGCAGTCCTTACGGGGCAGTTCTTGTTTTGTGCTTCCTGGGAACCTTGATCTTTTACCCTCTCCGGTGAGAGTTCGTTAGGGAAGTGAGGATGCGAGTTTCTGAGCCGACATCGTCACGCACCAACGGGAGAGCCGAGGGAGACGGGCCGACCGCGGGAGACGGAGGTGGGCGGGGCCTTGCTGACATCGTTGGAGCAGCTGGATCAGACTCTTCCTGAAGCCCCAGCCTGGCTCAGAAAGCCCGCACACCTCATCGCTGCCGCTGGGCACAGAGCCCCCGCAGGCGGGCCGAAGAGGCAGACACAGAACAGCAAACCCGGGCAGAAACACTCTCCCTCCTCCGGGCACAGGCCGACCGAGGCGGCGAGGTGGGGGATGGATTGCCTGAAAGGGGGGAACTCAATCCTAAAGCAACAATAGAACACCAAGGAGCTTAATTAAAGGGAAGAGGAAAAGTTTAAACAAACACCGCATGGCAGCCGAGAGGGCCGTGGACGCGGCGTGGGTGAGCGTTGGAGCAGCGTGGAGGGAGGTAGAACCCTAACATGGGGCGGTACGGCCAACGTGCGGGACTCGGCTGAGGCGCGAGGCCCACGTGTCCTGCGGGTCCCAGGCTTGGTGGCCCCCCACCAAATTCGGTTGGTTTTCCTGGTCCTGGGACGCATGTGGGGGCCTCGTCCCTGCCCAGGGGGATCCCCGAGTTCGGGTCTCAGCTGCCCCTCGGCCCCTTCCCCAGAGGGCGAGCGGCCCTTGCTGGTCTCCCCGGGGATGTCACACAACGTCCACCAACCTCGCGGCTTGAAATGACAGACATTCGTCCTCTCCCAGTCTAGAGACGGCACGTCCGAGGTCGCAGTGTCGGCAGGGCTGTGGTCCCTCCAAAGTCTCGGCATGGGGGGGTCGCTCCTGTCTCTTCCAGCTCCTGGAGACCCTGGGCGTCCTTTCCTTGTGGCCATGTCACTCCAGTCGCTGCCTCTGTCACCTGACCTTGCTGGTGGCCAGTGTCCGTGGCAAGCCTGTGCCCAAGCGTGGAGGTGCCCGGGTGGCAGAGCCGGCGGGGTGGCGGTATGGCACGCACCAACGGCCGTGCCAAGGGTTCCCACGGGCATTTGCAGGCCTCAGGCACCCGCGCCAGCTCCCACAAAGACAGTGTCATCCTCCTGCAGTAACCACAGCATTCCTGGACGCCGAGCCGAAACCCGACCCACCGAATACCTCACAGGACAGCGCATTTGGAACGCTGGCTCCCAGTGAGTCATTTTCCACCCTCTGTCAAAAAATGCAACTTTGTTTATTTCTGAAAGAGTCTCTCAGTGGCTTCACCAACAGCAACTACACAAAGGAAGTGGTGGCAAGAGACTCGCTGTCCCACATGCCTGGCCCAGGACGGTGAGGACGGCGTCTGCTCCAAAGGCCCGCGGCAAGGGAGGGGCTGGGACCCAGCTCCGTCCTCAGCACGGCGGCCGTGAGACGGTCACTGCGCTCTGGGGCCTCATCTTCCTGTGGATGAGGGGCCTGGGCACAAAGCCTGCGCCCCGGGCTCCAGGACCCAGGGGGGTCTCCACAGAGGGGAAATGAGCAACGGTGATGATGAGGACGGTGACAATGTTGGTGATGGTGATGATGATGATGGTGGTGGTGATGGTGATGTTGGTGATAATGATGATGGTGATGTTGGTGATGATCATGGTAATGACGGTGATGACGATGGTGGCAGTGGTGGTGGTGACGGTGGTAGTGCTGGTGGTGATGATGGTGATGGTATCGCAGCTGCCTAGTGTCTCGTGAGCACTGACTGCATTTCTGTAGACATGCTCTCAGTCCGCACAATCCACCTGAACACGGAGGATTCTGATCCCTCTCTGTGCATGAGGCTCAGGTGAGCGGAAGGGCTGGCCCAAGGTCACGGAGTAGCGAGCAGGTGGCGTGAGGGCGTGGCTGGTCTTGCTGTCACTTGCTCTGCAGCCTCAGCTCAGGAGATCGTGGGGGGCCAGGAGAGAGACTTCCCCTTCCTTGGGGGCACAAATCTCTGCTCCGCCCTCCCGGCAGGGACCTCTGGGAGCAGCAGCCAGGCGGGAGGTTCTTCCCTGGCCCCACTGACCACCCTGGAGGTCACAGTCCAGGCCAGCGGGAGCCAAAGGAAACAGAGTGACACCCTGAGACATGATCTCGTTTTTGATTCTTGTCCCAACGTGGGGGCCGCTGGTGGCACACAGTGCAAGAGACGGTGCGCACAAGCAGGGCCCCTGGGTATCGGGTGGGGCCTCCCCTGGCCCAGCTTTTCAGAAGGCTTGGCCGTGGGCGCCAACAGCTGACACGTCATCCCTGTGACCCCGCGGTCCCACTTCCAGGAACGTGCCCTACAGTCCACAGAGAGATTTCGGGAAGAACGTTCCCACGTGCACACGGACAAAGGGTGCTCGCGGTGGCATAGCTCGCGGTTTCCAGAAACGGCAGCGGCTCCAAAGCCCGTCACTGAGGCACTTGGTAAAGGAGTCATCGCGTCTCCACAACACAAAGCTCTGCCGACATTAAGGTCGCGGGCTGAGTGCGACGCACACTGCCGGGGAATCATCCTCCAGTGCGTGGAGCGAAAGGAATGCTTTAGCATCTACTTAGTAAGGCACCATATTTCCATTCTCCCATCAAGGCACAGAAAGCTCTGGAAGGTTACACACTAAACTGTTCACAGCAACTACCTCTGCAGAGGGGGAGAAGGCTGGATCTCGACTTTTTATTTGACATGTGTCTGTGTTATTCGAATGTATCACAATGAGATCTTATTACAGTAGTGTTAGAAATGTATACACCATATGCATTAAGGGGTGGGAGGAGCCAGCAGCAGGGACCTTGCTGACAGTCTGACAACAATGCCACCTCCACTCTGGCATCATCGCCCTGGTCCCCGGGAGCCTCAGTAGTGCTGTGTGTCTAGCCCAGAGCCCCTGCTCTATGCCCCCAGGGGTGACTGTGGGGTGAATCCATGAGGAGGGCATGGTGACCCCGTGGGGCCTGGTGACAGGCAGACTCTGAGCCCCCAAACCAGAGAGGATGAGCATCCTACAAGGCCACCTCCTCCAGGCCCTGGGGGTTTGGGGGCTGAAGGGCAGAGAGAAGAGAGGACCGAGCACGTGAGCAGCCCAGACGCAGAGCCAGGGGACACACTGGCGGTCAGGGGTCACGGAGATGCCACCTGGCCCCAGGAGGCATTTCCCACGACTCAGGAGAACTGGAAGGCCGTGAGGCACCGGGACACGGGTCGTGCTGGAGGTACCAGCGTCATTGTCCGAAACATTCCCGGGACGCTCTGCTCCTGCGACCTGGGGCCCCGGGGGGGAAACGCCCACTGGCATCTCGGCAGGTCCCCTGAGTCCTTGCCCTGATCTCCCCCATCCCGGAACCCGCCCGGTGAGCACCCTGGCCCCGCCCCGGAAGCCGCGGCCCCTGCATGTTTTGCGCTGCCCGTCCTGCCGCGTGGGGAGGGCGGGCGTCCCGGAGGTCCCAGAGGCTGACCCTGGACGCTGTGTGGACCGACCCCGAGCACCTCCCGGTCACCGTGCCCCTGTTCCTCGCAGGGGGCCAGCGACACGCCTGTCCGCCTGCCCGAGCCCATCTCCCAGGCCTCGGAATTTCCTTGTCAGCTTAGGACCAAACCAGCCACAGTCATTTGACAAAGAAAACCGACCTCTAATAAACAGAGTAACAGCCCTCCCGAGACCGGCCATGAGTAAGCTGCGGGGGTGGCTCTGGGTTTCCCTGCAGTGGACACGCCGGCAGGGGGGCCGCCCGGGAGCTTCCTGGGGGCAGGGGGAGGGGCAGCGACCTGGCCCGGGGCCTGCAGCTGTGGCGGTGGGGCGGTGCTCCGACTATGCGCACAACGCCCAGCGGCCTCTCTGCTGGGCTCTGACCCTGCAGGGACTGGCCCCACAGACCCGGGCCCTGCGGGCAGCGAGGGACAGAGCCAGGGATGGGCCCCTGCCCTCGCCCTCCAGGAACTTAGGGCTGCAGCGCCAAGCGGGGTCCCTGGGCGCAGCCTCCTGCGGGCGGTGACCGCGGTTAGCGGGGTCGGACCCCTCGCACTCACCCCGTACCTGCAGCTGCTCCCACACGTGCGCAGGCCGACAGGGCCTCTCCGTTCTGGCTTTGCCTCCACACGCTCTCAAAAGATGAGGAAACCGCCAACCCTCTGGCCTTGCTCCCCCCTAGAGCCCTTCGACCCCCCGTCCCCGAGCCCCCCGCCCAGGCAGTGGGTGGCAGTGGTCTGTCCCCAGCTCACGCAGCTCAGCGGCTCCCTGCTGCTGATGGTGGCGGTTTACACGCAGAGCCCCGTCCCCGTCCTAGGGGTTCCCGCCAGTGCGCCGTGGGCAGGGCCTGGAACTTGCATTTTTACAAAAACCACAGGGAACACGGAGGCAGCTGGTCTCTGGGTTTCCTTTAAGAACTCCAGCGACAGGGACCTGCGGGTAGCATTTCAGGCCCTGCCACCCAGGCCCCGACCCCTCCTGCCGTCCGCCTACCTCCGCCCGCCTCTCGGCCTCCCCTGCCTTTCCAGGTGGCATCTCTGCCCCCTGCTGCCCACGCTGCTGCCCACTCTGAAACCCGGACCCCCCTCCGCGTGTGTCTCGCCCCCTGGGAGCAGCCGCCCTGGACGGGCACCCCCAGTGCCGCGCCCCTCCCTGTACTCAGCTGCACCGTGGGGCAAAGTGGGGGGAAGAAGTTGGAGCGTCGGGAAGGAGCCGGGTCCTGGACCCCACGGAGACCCGCACCAGCCTGGGGGCCTCTGCCCAGACGTCCCCGCGGACGGCAGAGCAGCGGCTGCTCCTCGCTGGGGTGGTTGTGGTTGTGAACTAAAGTAAAATCTTCAGCCCCTCCACTGCCTGAATGGACCCCTCTTGGCCAAGGGGACCCCGCAAATCCCCCAACACTGAGTTGCTGCCATGAGTAGGGAGGTCAGACAGCCTTGTCACGCCCCTCCTTTCTTGGATACGTCCCTCTTGTCAGTGACTCGCTGACAGGCCGAGGGCACACCGGCAGGGCCTGGTCCACACCTGCAGGTCCGTGACTGACCTAACAGACCTCACGGGTCCGGGGATGTGGCTGGTGGCTCGTCTCTGACGCACAGACTCCTGGTCTTAACTTACAACATTCCAAGCCTTTAGACAAAGCTTCATTTCTTTAGCCAATCACAAATCAAAGAATCCTTAAGGCCACCTGTAACCCGCAAGCCCCTGCTCTGGGATGTCCCCTCTTTTCGGGCCAAACCAACGTACGTCTTCTGTGTACTGATTTATGACTTTACATGTATTCCTGTCTCCCTGAAATGTATGAGACCAAACTGTGACCCAGCCACCGCGAGTCCACTTGCTCAAGGCTTCTTGGGCGAGGCCCCGGGCCATGGTCCTCAGACTGGGCTCAGAACAAACCTCTTTACGTTATTTTACAGAGTTCGGCTCCTTCTCCGTTAGCAGCTTCCAGCAGCAGAACTTTTGAACCGAGTGAGCGGCCAGGCTGGGCTGCGAATGGCGACGGGGTGTCTTAGGGAGCCTCCCAGTGCCACCGGGAAGGCGGCACGGCTATCGTCCCCACCACGCGGGACTCAGCCAAGGTCAAACGGCCAGGGGCAGAGGGCGAATTTCGTTCTCTTGAACACCCGGCCTGGGCCCTGGGCTTGGGGCTCGCCTGCCCTTTTGTGCCTGTGATGGGGACTCCCACGGTCTGCTACAGGTGACCATGGGGCAGTTGGGGTCCAGAGCTGGAGGAAGGGCTGGCCGCAGGCCTCTGCATGCGTCTGGGGTGGACGTGTGCTCCCAGAGAGGAGCTGGGTCGAGCACTGCGGGTGGAGTCCAGGCACACGGGCGGTCTCAGCACAGCGCCAGCCCTCGGTGGCCGGCACAGCTGTGTCCAGAGGACAAGCTCGCCCCGGGTCTCCCCTCAGGCAGCGGACGGAGGCAGGAGGGAGGCGGAAGCAGCAGACAAGGAAGGAGCCAGATGCAGAGGTCCTCCCGCGATGACTCAACGCCTCTGAGTCACCGCACAGGCCCTGCTGGATGACACACGCACGGACCCTCCGCGGGCCAAGAGGTACAGATGACAGCACGGGCCTGGCCCCCAGCAGGCCTGGGAACTTCAGATGCGAGAGTTCTCAGCACGCACACAGCCCGTCTGCCCTGTGCACACGCCCTGCAGGACACGCTCCTGAGGGACCTCTAACTTTTTATCATCAAGCAGCAGAAAACGGACTCCCCGGGCAGGGGTGGCTCTCCCAACCCCGTCCTGGGGGCAGGTGTCCCCAGTCTGGGAAGTGCAGCCCTCGTGCATTCTGGAACTCTCCGAGCAGCAGTGAGCGGGCAGCCACACAGCCATGCTTGGGCCGTGGCTTACTTAGCAGTTGAGCCACGGGAAGCCCCTGACTTTGCCAAGGAGGGAGTGGGGCTGGCAGGGGGGAGGGGAAGGGGCTGACCCCGTCCCGAGAGCGCCAGGACTGCCCAGCGCCGGATTCAACCCGGGAGATGAGGGGGGTGGGGCAGCCGGACGCCCTTCCCTGAATCAGCACAAGGCCAAGGAGATGAGCGCGGCCTGGGGCGGGTGGGGCTCCGATCCACGCAGACCCACCGGGTGGCTCTGAAGGTGGAGCAGGAATGCAGGACGCTCGGCCGCGTCTTGCCCCATTCATTCATTCGTTCACACGTTCATTTGTTGATAATGCTGTTCACGTGTTTATTCAGGCATCTGTGTCGGGTGGGGAGGCTGAGTCGGGTGGGGAGGCTGAGTCGGGTGGGGAGGCTGTTGTGGGTGGGGAGGCTGAGTCGCGGATGAGGCTGGCCTCCACATGCCCTCCCCTGGCATTAGGAGTCCCTGGAGCCCTGGGGGAGCCGCAGCGATGGGATTATTTTCCTCAAGCTGTGCTGACCCATAGGCAGGGACGGGGGGGGGCCTGCTGCACCCCAGGGAACACCCCATTCGCCAGGACAGCCGTCGGGACTGGGCAGGGTCTCGGGGAGGTGCCCGGTCCCTGGTGGCTGAGGGAGCAGCACCAGCGGCCAGGACGGTCCCATCAGCTGAGCTTGCTCGGGAAGGTCCCCTGAGCCACCACCCCGAGCGGGGTCAGGGCCACAGTGAGACACACCGTGTCCCCAGGGTCACCAGCTGCTCAGTGAGGACACAACCTTCGGTGGGGAGGTGCCCCGTGAGGTCCAGAGCCCTCCCCTCGCCCCCCAGCCCGATCCCGCCAGACTCTGTGTTCCGGCCTGTGGGACGGTAGTGCCACCGTCATCCCTCGCAGGCTGCAGTGAGGACCCGCCAGCCAGGCCCCTGCCCTGTGACCTTCCGGAAGCATCCAGACAGCCCGACACGTGAGTCTGCAGGACCCACAGGGTGGGGCTCTCCTGGGAGGGCCAGAAACGCCGCACGGGGAAGGGACAGGAGGGGGCAGATGGGGCAGCTGAGACCCTGAGGGGACAGCCGGGGGCGTAGCACTCCCGCCTGAGCCGGAACCTCCGCAAAGGGCAAAGGGCATTGTGGGGGCAGGTGGATCAGACGGTCAGGGCCAGGGGGTGCAGGACAGAGCTCTCAGCCCAGGGGGATCAGCTGGGCGTGGAGCGGACACCCCGGCCCTCGGTCCCTCCGCTCTGAGGAGTCTGAACCCCAGATCCAGAGTCCAGGTGACAAGGGCACACCAGGTGACACACCAGGCATCCACCCAAAACCCAGAGGCCAAGAACTGCCGCCGTCCCAGCCGGCCACACAGCCTCGTCACAGCCGTGACGTCAACGAACGCACGGGGTCGCTCGGTCTGGCTCTGGCCCCCACGTAATAAAACCTTCCGTTTCCCACAGGCCTGGACTCGCAAACAAAACAACTTTATCTCTCGGTTTCTCGCCGACATCTCGCCACAACCTCGGCGAGGACAAGGATCACGTGAGCAAGTGGCTGCTGCCCACCCGCGATGACTCACGCGGCTCGTAATCCCGGACACGGCGGACTCTTCCCTCTGGCGCTGTGTTCCGGGCTGGGCGGCCGCGTCCGGCACACTCCCCACGGGAACCCCGTCCTCCCCCGAGCGCTGCACCCGCAGGACAGCGGCGGCCACACTCTGTAAAGTCCGCCCTGTGCTGTCACCACGCAGAGGGGGACGTCAGGCCCGGGTGTGTGACGGGCCTGGGCATTCTCATGCCATGAGTGACGGAACCCAACAGTGTCCCCCTGCCTGGGCTCTCCTCGCCACCTGCCGGCAAAGGCCACTGCTCCCCCCGACTTGCCGAGGGGCTTGGGGAACAACCACGGCGCCTACGACATGCACTGCAGCCCCAGGGCCGGGGGTGGGGAGAGGCTGCTGCCCGGGGCCAGGGGCTCCTCCCTGCTCACCCCGGCGGGCACAGAGCCGAGCAGAGGGGATGTGGTGGCCACGTCCCCAAGGGGAGGCTGGCTGGAGGGTGCCGAGCCACAGAGCGGGGCACCTCTGGAATGGAACAGGCCCAGCCAGTCTGGGGGCTTTGCGGTTCGTGGCTAATCCTGAGAGAGCGGATTTAGCGCCATGAAACACCCCCTGGAAAACCAGCCGCCCCTCCCGCCCCGGCTGTCCAAGCTGGAGGGAGCAGAGCCGGCCCTCGAGGGGCAGAAGGTCCCTCTCCTTGCGTGGGGTGGGATCTGAGCCCGTCAGGAACTCACAATTAGGGAACCGTGGGTCTGGGGACAGGGCTGGGGCGAGGATGGGGTGGGGGGCAGTCCCAGGCCCCAGCGGCACCTGGGCTCGTCCCTGCCCCACCACAGCGGAGGACGCTGGGCTCAGAGACAGGCCCGGCTGAGCGGCACAGGAAGCGGGAGGAAACACAGCCCTTAAATAGAACCAGATGGGCTTTGGGAGATAAAGGGGGAATTTCTGGAAGGTTCCTGCAAGTTCCTCGGGCCTGGGGTAATGGCCAGTGAGTCTGGGGAGTGTCCGCGATGACTTCCTGTGGGGGAAACAGACGACCTCGGCCCGGGCAGGAGAGGCTGTCCCAGGGGAAGGTGGCACAGGCGCTGGCGGGCAGGCGCTGCTCCTTGACCCCAGCGTGGTGCACCCCCCAAACCAACAGGAGGGCGACCTCTGCGCCAGGGCGGGGCAGTGCCGAGGACAGACCCCGGCGTTTGCGCCTCCCTTTGTTTTAGAGGGTGAGAAACTCTTCCAACCGCTCCCCAGTGGACTTCTGAGGCCCCACCCTGTGCCCACCTGGTATGCAAAGGTGAAATGCAAAGCCGGCAGAGAAACAAACAAAAGGACCCTCCAGAGCCACGTTCCACACACCAGCAGGGTACTGGGTGAGGTGCTGTGGGTGCTGCCTTGGGGAGGAGGCAGAGGTGATGCCTGAATTGGGCTTTGACGTATGAGTAGGAGTTCATCAGGCTGGAGAGGCAGTTGGGAACTGCTCCTCCTGCCTGATTGGGAAGGGACCAGGGCGGCACGTGGGCGCAAGGACTTCCACTGAATTCGGGGTGTGTCCTGAGCGAGGGGTGGTCTATGTGGCCACTCCACTAAAGTCTCCATGGCACCAGGCCATTGTGCTGCCGGATTCCCCCCATTCCAGGCTCACTCACTGGGGTGGAGCGTTGCCCGCTGCAGCCTGGCGGGCGAGGGAGATGCTCAGACAGAGGCTCTGAGTCTGAGCTTGGCAGCGTGAGGACTGGAGTTTTCTGGGAGAGGGTCTCCAGCATGCGGCAGATGCCCGCGTGACGGGAAGGGGGCACTAGGACCACATCCATGTGCCAGGCTCACAGGCCTGCTGCTGGGCACCCCTGGCTCAGCTTCGTCCCCTTCGTCCCCTTCGTGACAACCCCTGAAAGCATCACGCCCCTGCGTCCCGAGGGCAGGAAAGTGAGGGACCCGCACAAGGTGAGCAGAGCTGCGTCTGGGCCCCGAGTGTGGTGCCCTGTCCCATCCTAACGGTGGCAGGTGCTGACGGGGACCGGGACTGTGGTTGGGACCACGCCTGCCCAAGGTTAAAAGACGCGTCCAGATTCCTGGGTCCCCCCTTCCTGTTCCGGCTCAGGATGGCAAAGTGTTCACGAAATAAAACAAAATCTGCCCCGGAGGTTCCGGCAGGAAGAACGGATCCGGTGGAAGCCGCGCCTGTGTTTCAGGTTGGGGAGGGCCGAGGGGTGGCCTCCGGCCGTGTCTGCCCGCTGGGGTCTGTGGCCCTGGGACAGCAGCATGTGCTCGGGGACACGTGGCCCAGGTGGCGCCCTGCGGGGCTGCAGGTGCCTCTCCTGGCAGGCGGCCACGACAGTTCCGGTCTCTGCAGTTCCAGGGTTCCTCTGGAATGTGTATAGTGGGCCACCCGGGACGGCGGGGCTGTGTGTGGGGGCTGCGTCCCGCGGCGGTGACTCAGTGGGAGGGGAGGCCCGGCCGGCTGCTCCTGCTTCCTCCGCCCGGAGTCTCCCTCCTCGGCCCCCAGGACCCCAGCCCGGGCTCGCCTTGGCCTGGAGACTGACCCCCCGGCCAGGAGCAGCGAGGCATCCTGTGAGCCTGGGGTCCCTGCTGCCCCCTCTGTAAGGCCGCTCGGTGGCTCTGCTGGTTGGCTGGGGACGAGAGGAGCCCACAGAGGCAGTGGGCTCTGCAAAGGACAAGCAGAAGCTTCCGTCCCCCGTCTGGGCCGGGGGAGCAGCAGAGACCACCGGGCATGGTGTGCGTGTGTGGCTGGCACTGGCGGGAATGACAGTGGCCGCGATTGCTGGACTGGGGGCAGCGCGGTGCCAGGCCCTGCCCACGGGCGCCGGGACTCCCACCACACGGCGCTCTCGCTCCCATTTCACAGACAGGAAAACCAAGCCCGAGACAGCTTACGTGACCTCCCCAACTGTCACCAAAATCTATTCTGCTGTCAGAAAGGAAGGAAAGAAACGTCCCCTTAGAAACTCCCGGTCAGGACCAGGGACCCTTCCTTAGACGGTAACACACTGGACAACTGCGTCACCGTAACAGCAAACTTTAAAATCAGTCGGGTTAGACTAGAAACAAGCAGAGATACTCGCTAGGGCTGAACACGTTTTGGAGGTTTGAGCCGATGCAACTAGACTAGAGAGAGAACAAGGCACGAAAACTGAAAAAGGGCAGAGAAAATGATCGGTATTTATAGTTGATGTGACGTATGTCTGGAAGACTCAAGAGCATGAACAGCTCAGCTTTTGCCCAGACGGAACATGTCACCGGCTTTCCCATACACGATCCGCTAGAAAATACAATGAGAGATCCAATTTATAACAGCAGTAAGAGAGGTGTCTAGGAGAAGACCTAAGAAATGTGCCTGGTCTCCATGGAGAAACCTTCAAGGCACGTTCAGGGACACTCAGAACACGCGAGTGAACGGAAGGACCCTGACCCCGAACGGGGGGCCCTGGTACTGTCACGCGTGTCCGTCCCCTGGATCAAGCTGCTCAGTTAATCCGTTTCCCGTAGCAACATTTTTTTTTTTTTTGGAGCTAAATGAGTCTACAGTTCCTAGGGGAAAATAAACATCCAGCTGATCCTGGTACAATTCCGTGGGGCAGTGAGGAGAGGAGAGGTGAGGCCACTGGGCGCCAACACAGCCACCGTTTGGACGGCGAAGGTGGCTTCAGGCGAGTGGCCCTGGCGCCAGCGCTGGCCCCCTGCACCCGGGACACGTGGCGTCTCTACCTCCAATCAAAGGCTTCAGTGTGAAAAACAAGCACCAGAAAAAGTTGCAAAAGACGTTTTAACGACATAATTCCAGCACGAGCCAGGCCTTTTAACGAACGACGGGAAACACAGGAGGCTCCGGAGGAGACTGGCATCTTGGACCACGTGAAGCAAAGTCCCGGCGCCAAAGCAAACAAACAGCACGCACACGAACACGTCAAAAACCGGGAGAGAACTGGCCACTTACATGTCAGAAAAAGACAACTGAAAAACAACAACAGCAAAGAGCAAGTCAAAGGCCGACCCGCCGGGAGGCTGACGGGCCACGGCCTGAGCCGGTGGAGCATGGTGGGTCCCAGGGGCCTGGTGGGCGCCGGACACAGGCTGGGTCTGCGGGGCCGGGCGGCAGGGGCACGGCAGGGGCACGGCAGGGGCACGGCAGGGACGTCTCACCTGCCAGAGGGCTTTAAACTCTCGTCCCTAACTCAGCGCAATCCGCATCACAAGCCCAGCTGGTTTTCCTGCCAACATTGCCGGGCGGATCCTGAGACTCACATGTAAACATCAGGCACCCAGAATAAACAATGCTGACAAGGAACAAAATTGTAGGACTCACAGGTCCCGATCGCCGGCGCTACAGGGGTCGAGCCCGGGAGGCGCTGGCACGAGGACAGACAGACACGCAGACCAGCGTACGGACTGACGGTGCGAGACCAGAAATACACCATCACGTTCACAGTCCGTTGAACAAGGGCCCGAGACAGTTCAGCGGAAACAACAATGTTCACCCCACTCGGGGCCGGGCCAGCAGGACGTCCACGTGCGGAGGGGTGAAGTCAGACCCCTACCTCACGCCGTGCACAAACATCAGCTCAGGAAGGACCAACGCCCCCCATAGAAGAGCCCAAACCATAAAACTCTCGGGAGAAAACACTGGGATAAATCTTTGTGACCTTAGGTTAGGCATGGCTTCTTAGATATGACACCAAAAGCACAAATGACAAAAGAAAAAAACAGATAAATTGGACTTCCTCAAAATTAAAAAGTTTGTGCTGGAAATAACACCACAGAGAAAGTGGTACGGCCAGCCACAGAGCGGGAGAAAATGTCTCCAAACCACGTAGCTGAGAAGGGAGCTGGACCTAGAACACGAATACACGAAGAACTTTTCCAAAATAAGAAAAAGGGAAAAGTCCAGCTAGAAACCAGGCGGGGGATTTGAACAGATCTTGCTCCCAAGAAGATGCACAAACGGCTGCGAAGCACAAGGAAAACGTGCTCGGACCACAGGGAGATGCTGCTTCCCACCCGCGAGGTCGAGGACCGACAACGGCGGGTGTCCACGAGGGTCTGCAGAAATTGGAACCCCACACACCGCAGCCGTGGGAATGCGGAACGTGGCAGCCACTGTGGACAACGGTTTGGCCGCGCCTCAAAATGTCACATCTAGGGTGATGTGACATTCAGGTCCCCTTATCTGAAAGGGAGACAAGGACGCGCCCACCATGCGGGGGGAGGGCCCCGAGGAAGCCGTGTGGCACAGGCTGGGTGTGCTCTGAGCGCCGGATGAGGCCGATTCTGAGGGTTCTGTCACCGTGAGAGCTTCGCACCTTCCCCACGCCCACAGCGGACAGAGCAGGGGCTTCGGGTTCCGGCATCGCCAGGGCCCTGCAGGGGAGCGAGAGCCAGGTGTGTCCTATTCACAGGACCCAGGGATTTCACTCCCAGTTATTTACCCTAGAAAAATGGAAAGTTTTGTTCACATAAAAACTGTACACAAAGGTTCCTTATTCACCGTAGCCCCAAAGTAGCATCAGCCCACGCTTGTGTCCGTGGGAGAGTGGGTAAACCACACGTGGTCTATCCGAACCACGGAACGTGTTCGGCCGTAAGAATGACGCTCCGACACAGCCAGCAGCGTGGACGGGCCTGAAGACGTCACGCTGCGTGGAAGAGCCCAGTGACAAAAGGCCACATCGCTGCGTGGTTCCGCTCACGTGAAACGTCCAGGACAGGGAAGTCCACTGAGGCGGAAGGCAGGCTGGGAGGGTGGGGAGAGATGAGGGGTGACCGTGGAGGGTACGTCTCAGAGTGACGAAAACGCTCTGACATTAGGTGGTGGTGATGTTCGCACAACTCTGAATGCACTAAAACCACTGAACTGTACGATTTGAAAGAGTGAATTTTGGCATGTGAATTGTATCCAAACACAGATGTTACAGAAAAATCCCACTGTCTCCCCCGTCTGCCCTCTGGCCGGGGCAGGGACGGGGCGGGGACGGGCGGGGATGGGAGGGAGCCAGAGCCCGTCAAACCCATTTCTAGAGCAAAGATCCTGGTGCTGCTCGGAGTCGTGGGGTCACCCCGTCCACGCCCGGCCTGGAGGCGTCAGAGCCAGATTCCAGCAGCGTCCTGCCCTCAGCCGGGCGAGCGGCGGTCTCAGGGCCTTGGGCTGTGGGTGCCGGCCGGCCACGCGCTGTGTGGCTCAGCCTCCCACCCTCCCCAGGCTTGCGCCCTCCCTAGGGCTCCTGGCACGTCGGGTGCCCTGCGGCCCAGCCCCGTGGAGCCTCACGTGTGCAATTCTCCGCTCTCAGCCTCCCGGGTGTCAGGAAGATCGAGTGGGACGCCCTGTGTCCAGCCCCCGGTACCTGCAAACCTACAGGGAACAGCTCAACGGTGACAGAGCAGTGGGACGGCTCAGCCCACTCGCAAACGCAGGGACACGGCGAAGCCCCCAACCCCTTGGGTCCCCTTATCTGAAAGGGAGACAAGGACGCGCCCACCATGTGGGGGGAGGGCCCCGAGGAAGCCGTGTGGCACAGGCTGGGTGTGCTCTGAGCGCCGGATGAGGCCGATTCTGAGGGTTCTGTCACCGTGAGAGCTTCGCACCTTCCCCACGCCCACAGCGGACAGAGCAGGGGCTTCGGGTTCCGGCATCGCCAGGGCCCTGCAGGGGAGTGAGAGCCAGGTGTGTCCTATTCATAAGCATGTCGGTGTGAGCGTGTGGACACGTGTGTGAGTGTGTGGACACTGTGTGAGCGTGTAGACACGTGTGTGCGTGGACATAGGCTCGTGGGAGCGTGTGCGATGTCTGGGGGTGCGTGGCGGGTGCCACTCACGCTTCCTGCACACACAGGCACCCCTGGCGTGTGCTGCCCCACGCCGGGCATGGACCTCAGGCCTGGGAAGGGCCGAGCGCTTCTGCACCAGGGTGTCAGCAGGCGCTACGCCCACTGCTCTGCGGTCACTCGTCGTGAACGTCAGACACCGCCTGTCCCCGGCTTGGCCCTTGCTGCTCTGGCCCCTAAATCATCCAGCCACTGGGGGGGTCTCCTTGATGGAACGTGGGTGTGGCTTTAAGAGCCCAGGACTCAACGTCAGGTCGGGGAGCCCCGTCCAGCCCCCAGACTCCTGCAGGAGGGGCAAGTCCACAGGCCTCCGGGCACCGTCCCTTTGCCGAGGACGTGTTGGTGCCGTTTCCTCCTGAGCCAATGAGACAGTGCGGTTCCTCAGGGCGGCAAAGCCACGATCTGATTTTGCAACGTCAGGCGCGACGCTCCTCGGGAGGAACAAACCCTACCGGGACGGGGAGGAGTGCGCTGGGCTGGCGCTGGCCTTTTACGCTCCTGGCTCCCCGACTTCGGGGGCTGCAGCGTGCCACGGAGACCAGAAGCTGCCGGGCACAGCCGCGACACGCACATTCCTGAGCCAGCCGGGGGAACATGGGAACACGCCAGCCCTGCAGCCTGCCGGGGGCCGGTGACTCAGTCGCCATCGGCCGGGAAGCCCTCCCCGCTCGGCCAGGGAGGTCTGGCCGGATTCCGGCGCTGCTGCTTCCCGTCTTAGACGGTTCCAGGCTGCTGCGCTGGCCGTGCAAACCCGCCCGCAGCGTGTGGGAGGAGCCGCAGCACCCGTGGGGACGTGGGCGCATTCCATCGCCCTGGCGTCACCAGTGTGGGAGGCCGGCCGGGCGCTGGGCTGTCAGGGCATCCGTGACCTCCCAGATAAGATAAGCGGCTGCAAACCCGCGTCTCGCCGGCCAGGCCTCTCCCCACAGCCGGGGACCGGCTTCGAGAGGCCCCGACTGCTCTCGGAGTCAGCAAACCTCTTCCCAGAACCGGCCTCCCCTGTGCACGCCGCGGTCTGTGCCACAGCTCAGGGGCCACAGAGAGTCCCCGTCACCTCCCGAAAGCTGCCCCTGCCCCGGGTGAGCGGCTCCTGCAAAGGCTTCCCTCCAAGGCAGCCCTCGGCCGTCACCGGCGACTTCCCTAAGGGCGGCGGCACAGGGCGGGCACACTTGGCACTGCGGCCCCTTCCACCCACTCAGCGTCGTGACGCGGGAAGTGCCTGCTCCCTCTCCAATGGGGAAGCGGCTCGTCGGGGTTTGAGGGGCAGGGGGATCTTCAGCAGGGGGTACTGAGCCTGCGCGAGGGGCTTCCGCTCTGGCTGGGAGGGGCAGGAAGGAAGGCAACGGGGGCAGAGCAGGAGCTGGAGGTCCCAGGCTGGGGAGGCAGCGCTTGGCCCGTGCCCTGCGGGGACTGTCCCAACCCCGCCGTCTGAGAGTCCAAAAGAAGGACAAGCAGACGTCCCCCCCAGCGGTGACCTTCCATGCAGGGCAGGGCCGGGGCTGCTGCCACAGCTGGGCTGGGGCTCAGGGGAGGGGCTGGGGGCCTCTGGGGAGCTGGGCACACGGGGACGGCAGAGATTCCGGGTCGGGGAGGGGGCCGTGGGGAGGACGGCGCTGGCCACGGTGCGGGGCAGGAAAGCGCGTGTCCCCAGGCCCCAGCCGACGCTGCCCGGTGGAACTGACACGTGGATGCTCACATGACGTGAATTCTTAACCCTACTTAAGTGTGGGCCGTGGCACGTGGCTGGTGGCTGCCACGGTGGCACATGCAGCTCTGGACCACGCCGATAGCCACAGCCTGCGAACACCAAATCCTCAGACACGACCTCACACTTTCTCGTCAGGCCCAGAGCTCTAGGAGCCTCAGTTTCCTCATCTTTAAAGTGGGCACCACGATGCCCAGGTCACGGTGTTGCTGTGAGGACTGGGGGTGAGGGGCCTGGAAGCAGCCGGTGAACTAGGAATTGGGCAACGATGGATCGTCAGGGATTGTCACCCTAAGAACCGCCCCCTGTGCCGCCTGTAGCCGGGTTGCTGGGCCCTGGGGGTGGGGGTGGGGCAGAGGCAGAAGGTGTGACCCGCTTCTCACTGAGCCACAGAACAGACGTGCACAGGGACAAAGCGTCCCACAGCCACGTGCCGCGGAATCACCAAGGGGTGGCCGTACCCAGAGGGTCCCTGCAACAGCTCCTGGGAATTCTCGGCCATCAGCATTCGCAAAGGGTGGTCTGGCCCAGTGCTTGGGCAGTGCCCGTGTCCCCCACTGGCCTGAAGGCGCCCCGGGGGGCTGCTTGGGGGGACGGCCCCCCGGCCCCTGCTCATGGAGCATGAGGGAGGCTTCTTTCCCACAACCTCAACCCTGAGACAGGTGTGGCCACTGCACACTGGAGTCGGCGCCGGTCTCCCGGGCACAGGCCTCGCTCCCCACGGCTGTGCTCTGAGCACGTGTTCGCAGGGACACACCCGGCCCAGAAGAGCTTGGCGTCCTCACTGAGCTCCCGGGGGCACTCGCTGTGCAGACTGGCTTGCTAATCACCCCAAGGTGAATTCAGTCCTCCACGCCCGCGTGGGATGCCACTCGCTGCCAGCCCCGAACGCCTGCTTTATATGTAACAAATGGAGCCACGGGGAAGGTAACACCCCCCAGCCTGGTGTAGCTGCACCGGGAGGACGAGATATCCGGGCCGGCACAAGTGCTGCCAGAACCACCGAGGGCCGCTGGGCTGTGCTCTGGGCAGGTGCTGACCCGACAGAAGAAAAGAGGTCGTATGTCCGAGGACCGAGACGGAAGATGGCAAGACGCTGGCCGAGGCCACCGGCTCGTGGGAGGAGCCTGGCTGTGCACACGGGTGTCCGTCCCTAGACACCGGCCACCCAGCCCCCAGCAGCGGTGGGAGCCCGCGAAGGCCAGGGGCTCCTGGCGCGGAGTTGGCTTTGTGGGAATCAAAGTGACTCCAGCCCAGGGAAGCTGCCCAACTGCAGAGACGGGAGAAGTTCCAATTTCTTTTTCCCAGGTCAAGAAATCAAGGTCAAATGGCGCAAGCCAGACGGCTTGGGCTGGGCCCGTCTCCAAAGCACGCAGGACACGCCTTGGCTGCCCACGCAGTCAAGGACGTCCTCCTGGCCGTGCCGGGCACCGTCCCCGGCACACAGGCTCCACAGAGCAAAACCCGGCCAAGGGACGACCGTAAAACTGCCCCGTAAAGATACCGTCGTCTCTCAGACATGTGCTTCGTAGCACGGCCGTCCCGGCCCGGGGCAGCGCCGGCCTCAAAACCAAGACAGCGGATGGACGGAACCCCAGCTGGGGCAGCCGGGCCCTGGGGGGACGTCTGTGCTGCTGGAGCCGGGCAGTTGCCTCGCGAGGCCCCTCCGCCTCGTCCAGGGAAGCGGGATGGGAGCTGGTGGCCCCCGGGGCTTGGGCAGGGAAGACCTACATCCCTAAAGACCCCCAGCTCGTCCAGGCGGGGGCTCCTGGGAACACACGGGAGATATAACCCACCACCCTGGGCCAAGAACGGAGAGGCTCCACCAGCCGAGCCTCCCGGCCACCTGCGCTGGGCTCAGCCTGTGGCCCCAGGACACGGCAGCCTCACGCCTCAACACGAGCCCCCGATAGAGTCATCCAAGCCACGGCCCCTCCCATTCTTCCGTGGTATGTGCAGCCCCCCTGGCCAGTTCTGGGCACTCAGCTCCTTCCCCCGAAGAACAGCCTGGCCAGGACCTGGGGCCACCTGCCCTCTCGCCCGGCAGAGCCCCTCGTGCCCCAAGCTGCCTCCTCGGGAAGCCATCCGTGCCATGCCCAGCTTGACCTTGACCTTGACTCTGGACTCATCCCCATTTCTCTGCCAGAGGGAGACCCTGGAGGGCGGGCCTAGGTTCTCTCTGTTCTTGGTGCACCTGCTCCCCAGCCATGGACCTCGCTCTTGGGGAGCTCTCGGCCCAGAGCTCCCCAGAGGAGCTGCCATGATGCAGAAGACAGATCATCCCCCCAAGTCGAACGGGGCCGGCTGGGTGGACCCTGCAAGGATGTGGATTTTGGCTTCAAAGACGGAAGGAATTTCCGGCAGACCTATCTATTTAAGGATGGAATGCCTGCCTGCTTGCAGCTCTGGGCTGTCTTGGGAGGTGCCCGCGGCCTGGAGAGGCACTTAGGAGGGAGGGGAGGGCACGCCGGGGCTGTGACCGTCCCAGGGACGGCCTCCCCTGGGTCCTGGGGCCAGATCTCTTCAGCTCGTGACCAAGAGCTCAGGAATGTGTGAATCTGAAAGAGCAAGGCCCGTGAACGTTTCCACATCCTGCCTGTGCTTCATTAGCACTTTGTGATACGAAAGTTAAAAACAACTGGAGACATTTCTGGGTTTTGCCTTTCACAGCCCCAGCCCAGGCTGCCAGACCCGCCGCTGCCGCCAGCCTTGCTGCAAATCCAGCGGGTGACGCGGAGAGCAGGTGGCTCCTTGCGGGACATGGTGGATGAACTGGCCCCTTGGTGGGACTTGGCGCCGTGTGTGGGACCTGCTGTCTGCCCCGAGGCTCCGAGGTTCCGAGGTGGCGTGGCCTCATGACAGCCACGCCCGAGTGTTCTCTGCCCTGCATGGCCACCTCCCCATCCCACGTGTCCCGCGTGGCCTCGGGCCACTGCTACTGTGCCCGGGGCACGACCACGAGGCTCACGGCATGAGATGCAGCACAAGGAGGTGGTTTTCGTGGTCTACGGCCCCCGTGAGCCACAGCCCGCTCTGTCTGGGACAGGGTGGGGTGGAGAGGTCACGATTGGCTGACAGCCTGTCCACCGTGAGGGGTCCAGGCACGGGGAACACAGGGGACTCCTCAGGGCTTGTTCTCGGTGGTCTCTCGAAGTGTCACATACACATCTGTGAGATTTCACAAGAAATCCTGTCCCTGTGTTTGACACGGCTCTGCGTCACGCCAGGGCCACGGCTGCCGCTGGTTGAGGCTCTCTGCTTCTGCCCAGGGCAGGGGCCTCTGCCCGCTCAGCCTCCCCGAGACCCTGACAGCAGTCGGGAAGGGGGGCTCGGAAGTCACAGCCAGGACCTGGGGCCCTCCGCGGGTGACCCTGCCACGCTGGCCTCCTCCCAGCCTCTGGGGGCCTCGGCGGAAGCCCTGCCTGAGGCCCTGGGGTTGCCCGCAGCCCGTCGGGGGAGGCTGCCTGTCGCAAGACGGGATCCGCAGAGGAGGAGGGTGTGCGGCCGGCGCGGCCGGGCGGGCTCGCTGCCCACCCTTCAGAGGCAATATCCTCCGCGGAGCAGAGCGCGGGGGGCGGGGGGGCGGCTGATCAGAACCAGGCGCCCAGCAGGGGCTGTCCAGGCCGCCCCTCCTGCACATGGCCCGGCGTGTCGGCCCACCAGCTGCCGCCCATATTTTTGGGGCCGACTGCACACAGGTTGCAGGACGCGTGCGGATGTGATCCGTGTGCTGATGAGACAGCATCTGCCACTCCGTGTGTGCAGAGGGCAGACAGGCACCCACGGATGCCTTTGCCCGGTCTCTTCCGGAAAACAATTCCGGAGCTCCGCCATCTTCGCCCCACAGGGCACAGCGAGGGGCAAACAGCTGGATCCCGGCCGGCTCCTTCTGGCTGTGTGTGTGTGCCTGCGTGTAGCTGCGTGTATGCCTGTGCATGTGACTGCGTGTGCCTGCATGTGCCTGTGTGTATGCTCCTGTGTGTGCCTGTGTGTACCTGCGTGTATGCCTCTGCATGTGACTGCGTGTGCCTGCGTGTACCTGCGTGTGTGCCTCTGCATGTGACTGCCTGTGCCTGCATGTATGCTCCTGTGTGTACCTGCATGTACCTGTGTGTATGCTCCTGTGTGTGCCTGCGTCTATGCCTCTGTATGTGCTTGCGTGTGCCTTGTGTGCCTGTGTGTGCTTGCATGTGCCTGCGTGTACCTGTGTGTATACCTGCGTGTGTGCCTGCGTGTGCCCTAGGGAGTGCGGGCCACAGTACCCGTGTGCGTGGCTGGACAGCCCGGCTGCAGACCCGCATTTCCAGCTCACCCCTCTGCTCACAATCCACAAACCCGGGACCATCACACCCCACCGGGGGTTCAGCTAATGTCATCAACATTCTCTGCAGACCCTGAGCCTGCTGTATCCCGGGGACCGAGTGGTCCTCACTGGTCACTGTGCCCTGTGGGTGGCCCCAGTAGCACGGGCCATGCTTGCTGTCATTCTTCAGTCATCACAAAGACCTGGCTGCGCCCAGCAAGCAGTAACTCCCAGTCCTCCCTCTGAAGCCCCCAGGCGGAGAGACCCCCATGAGGACCGTCCTCGGCACTCACACTCCTCCTCTTGCTCTGCAATTCCCCGACGTGTGTCCACAGAGACAGCTGGGACCCAGGCTAGGGGCCCGTAGGTCACGCGAGCAGGCAGGTGTGTTTGCGTTTAGTGTCTGGAGTCACAGGTGCTCAGGGAAAAGTGGCCATTTCCACCTGGAGAGGGCTCGTCACGTGGGGGCAGCGGCTGGAGCCAGAGCTGCTCTAGGACGACCTCTCAGGACTCTGGCCCAAGCCCGCCGGGTCCCTCCCGCATCAGACCCACCTTGTGCCGTGGGCGGAACATGCACCAGCCCAGCCCCCGCCCACGGATGCGCTCGGCGAACACCAGGTTCCTGCAGAGCAGTCGGAGCAGGAAGCGGCGGCTCCTGCCTGCCGGTGCCTCGGAGAAACGGGGGGTCCCGGTGGGTCTGAGGCCCAGGGTGAGTGGGGACCCGCCACCCCATCTGTGCGGGTTCACACCTCAGCCTGCTGGCTCCAGGTACTCCCCGGGAAACAGCATGTGCCGGGTGGAGAGGTACCTGCAGCCACTGTCACTCGGTGAGCATTTCCCGGGCACTCCTGTGTGGCAGGAACCGTCCTGGACACCTGGCAGTGGTCACAACTGACCCCATCTGACCCCAGGGCGTGGCCAGTTGTTGGGGACACACAGTTAAGCGCCCACCCTAGGAACCTGGGTGAGAGTCCCAGGGAGACACTGTCCTGGAAATGGGGTTGGCTTGACGTCCACAGTCACCTGCCATCGGGGTCAGGAATGACTGGGTGCCTCTGAGATGCCACCTCGCTCACTCGTTCAGTGACACGAATTGGAATCCCACATGGGCAGACCCCACGGGACCACATAGTGAGCAGGACAGGGGGAGGGGTGAGCAGGGGACCAACGTCGGGAGCTGCCTTCTGCAGGGTGGGCGGAGCGAGGACTGTTCAGAGTCTCAACATTTATTTACATAAAGTTGTATTTAAACGGGTAGAGCCCTGGGATTTTTAGGAGTCCCTTAGGGAGGTAGCAAGCGACATTTCGAAAATGATGTGGCTCCTGAACCGAATCTCCCCAGCGAATCGTGTGGAACTGAATTGGCCCCGAAATGTGGCGGCCCCAGCGCTGGCAGAGGTAACGCATCAGAGTGGGGACGGTAATTGCACGCTGGACACAGGCTGTTCACAGAGTCGCCAGTGCCCACCCCGCTTCTGCCAAAAATGTGTCTGTTTCTGGCCCGTATGGACGCAGCTTGCGAGGAAGCGGGAAGTCCAAGAGACAACACGAGATCAAGGGCACAGGAAATTTCGCCTTTCATCTGAAAATCCGTCAGCTGCGGAGGAAATCCCAGCCCGGCAAGGCCTCCGCGGCGGCGCAGAGCACATACCAGCGCCCGCCGCCGCGGAGAGACCGCGGCCGGCAGCCCCCGCTGCTCAGAGCCTCCCTGCCTGGGCGGGACCCACGGACGGCTCCCCGGGCGCCCACGCGGCCGCCCCTCGGCTGTGACTAGGAACAAGCAGCTCCCCGCGGTGCCCAGACAGGTTCGTCTCCCGTGGACTGTGACACGGCCCCGAGCTCCAGACACGCAGAATGTCCGTCGCCGAAACGACAGGATGAGTTTGCTTGGCCAGCAGAAGCGATTTCCTGGTTAGGCAACATTGCACGGGACCCCTCCCCGCTCTGTGTAACACGCAACAGACACACGCCTGGGAACCGTGCGTATCTGGTCCACAGCCACCACTGCACGTGGCTTCTGGTTTGCGCCTCTCTATCGTCTGTTCCCGGCATTTTAGGGCACAGGTCCCTCTAGCACCAACATTCTAGGCTTCTCCTCCACGGAAGAGCTTGAGTTGGACAGAGCTGGACTCACGGTGAAGTCCCCAGTACACACAGTAGGTGCTCATGAAATGACTGCTGAATTAATAAATAAACACGACAAGCACAGATGCCAAAAGAGCAAAACAGTAAGTGTTACAAGGGTTAGGAGAAAGGAGCCACTCAGGACCGAGGAGGTAGGAAGGCTTCCTGGGAGAGGTGGCAGTTGAGTTTAGCCTTAGTGACTGACAGAGGTTTGGATGGGTGGGAGGAGACAATGTTCCAGGTGATGGATCACACACAGGCCCTGCGGTCACGGGGCCTGGGTGACAGTGGAGAATGAACAGCGTGGAGACCCGCATGTCCCCAACCTGCGTCACTCCCTGGGGCTCTCCCTCAGGACTCTCCACGCCGGTGGGGGAGTGAACCAAGCCCGTGAGAGAGCCGCATCTGGGGGGCGGGGGACCCAACACTGGTGCAGCTGCTCCCCAGGAACACGCAGGAAAGAGACCCCTAAACACCCACTGACCAAGGGGCACAGGGACCCCCCCCCATCCTGGCTGGAGCCGCAGGAGGAAGAGATTTCTTCACGGACGTACGACGGGCAGAGGGTGTGTCTGGCGGCGCTGGGAGGAGGAGGGGTCTGGGGTCAGATCAACGCGTGCACAGAAAAGCCAGCCGGCGGGAATGCCAAGGCGTTTGTGGCAAAACGCACAGTAAAGAACAGGAAATCACAGCACACGAGACTCGGTTACGAGCCGCAGCTACGTGTCACCACAAAGTCAGCGCGGAGGGTGACGCAGGGCAGGGTGCGGCAGTCTCGCCCCGACAGCAAACACGCAAGGCTCAAAACAGGACTTCGAGGAGCAGCACGGTGCCGGCACCCACAGGGACACGGAGGCCAAGGGCCCGAGGACCAGCTCTGGGGCTGAGCTGAGTGACACCGAGGGACAGGAGATGGCCCCAGGCAGGGGCTGGAGCCGGGAAGGACGGGTTTCTCATAACCAGCCTCTGCAGCCGTCTGATGTTTTCAGTAACGTGCATTTATAACTGTAGTAAAAAAAAGTCAACCGAATGAAAAAGGAGCTGCAACTGGCCAACAGGGGAGCTGGAAGGAACACGCAGTTCCGGGACGGCAGGTGCGACCAGGTGGAGCACCTGGTGTGGTGGCCGCCCCCTGGTGGCGCCGGGAGGTGGTGCAGCCCCGTGGAGGCAGCTGGCTCTGGCACGGCTGTGCACGTGCACCCTCCACACGCACACGCCCTGCACACGCCTGCACACGCCTGCACACACACACACGTGCACCTCTGCCCTGCACAGCAGGACACGCGGGACGTTCACAGCGGCTTCATCGGTGACAGAAAAACACTGGGAACTCCCGTGTCCACTGGCAGGAGCACGGGGTGGACGGACAGTGGGACAGTCACTTGCGGGGACGTCACAGTAGTGAGGACCTTCGGCCCTTGGTGACGCGCAGCACCCAGACACACGTAGGAACAGACGTTCACAGAACGACACATGTGCAGGATGACACCATGGTGATAAAATCCAAAAGCCAACAAGGAAAATACCAGGTTTGGGGACACCACCCGCAGGGTGAAAATGCAGACAAGCGGGAGGAGAAAACCCTGACACGAGCGTTCGAATGAGCCGCCGTGGTCAGACGCGCACCCCACGCCCACGACGGACTCCACCGGCACCTCCTGTCCTCTGCGAGTCCCCAGAGCTCAGCTTCCGGGAGCCATGGGCCTCGGGGGTGTCCCCTGCCCCCGATGGATGCAGCGTTATCAGACACAGGGGCAGGTGGGGCCGGGACAGGGCCCCGGGCAGGGTCTGTGTGTCCGTGTGGACACAGCACCGACCCATACGCTGACGTCACACAGTACTGACCCAGCGTCCGTGTGGACACAGCACCGACCCACACGCTGACGTCACACAGCACTGACCCAGCATCTGTGTGGACACAGCACCGACCCACACGCTGACGTCACACAGTACTGACCCAGCGTCCATGTGGACACAGCACCGACCCACACGCTGACGTCACACAGTACTGACCACGCGTCCGTGTGGACACAGCACCGACCCACACGCTGACGTCACACAGTACTGACCCAGCGTCCGTGTGGACACAGCACCGACCCACACGCTGACGTCACACAGTACTGACCCAGCGTCCGTGTGGACACAGCACCGACCCACATGCTGACATCGACAGTACTGACCCAGCATCCGTGTGGACACAGCACCGACCCACACGCTGACGTCGACAGTACTGACCCAGCGTCCGTGTGGACACAGCACCAACCCACACGCTGACGTCACACAGTACTGACCCAGCGTCCATGTGGTGTGGACACAGCACCGACCCACACGCTGACGTCGCACAGTACTGACCCAGCGTCCGTGTGGACACGGCACCGACCCACACGCTGACGTCACACAGCACTGACCCAGCGTCCGTGTGGACACAGCACCGACCCACACGCTGACATCGACAGTACTGATCCAGCGTCTGTCTGGACACAGCACCGACCCACACGCTGACGTCACACAGTACTGACCCAGCATCCGTGTAGACACAACACCAACCCACATGCTGGGGTCCGTCCACTGCCAACTCGACGCCATCTTCACGTGACGGAACCGTGACAATACGTAGGATGTGACGCCAGACCAAACCCCGGAGAGAACGGAAAGCCAGTCCTACCTGTGCCATCGCTGCCCGCGGCCCACGTGCCCGACGCAGGGGGGCTGGTCTGCCCGCTGGCTGTGCCCACGAGCCCTGCTCTTGGCCTGGGTGGACCCTGCGAAGCACACGGGGGTGTCACGGGGGGCGTCTGCGGGCGGCGCTGGGCCCTGCTGGTCCTGGGAAGGCACCTGCAGACCCCGGTGGGAGGCCGTGGGGGAGGGGCCGCTCGAGGGCGCCTGTCTGGAATGTTCCGGCTCCCACCCCACCCTCCCCTCCCACCGGCGTCACCTCACAGTGTCCCCACCCCAAGCCCCGTGTGTACACACGTGATCCTCTGCACGCTCGCATGCCACACATGGTCCCCGTCACCCCAGGACCTGCCGCCTGGCTGTCATGGCTGCATCCCTGCACACGGCCTTGTCCTCTCACCCCCTGGACCCACCCCCACCCCGCGAATCCTGCCAAGTCTGGGGTCCCCTTGCTGGTGGGTCACAGCATCCTGGAGGGGGGTCTGCTTGCCGGCTGGTGCGGGGCCAGTGGAGGATGGTGGGGACGCCGTGCTTGGACGGACCCCGCTCTGTGGGTCTGTTCCGCCTTCCCCGTCCCTCGGTCCCCGTCCTGCAGGCTCCGCGTCTCCCTGGGCCATGTGGGCCGGGGCCGCCGTGTGGCCTCCCCACATGACAGCGGAGCCAACCCAGGCACGGCCTCCCCACCCAGGCTCCCGGTGGGTTTTGCGGAAGTGGAGACGTCCAAACTTGGGACAAACACCTGTTTTGAAACCGCACTGAGTTTGGGGTTCCGGGTCCCAGCCAGGCCCAGACACCCCCTTTTCTCCTGTGGCCCCCTGTGTGTGCCCGTGACAGGAGGACAAGTCCCCACTCCTCTCGGGCTCGTGCAGAGTAAAACCGTGAGGGCCCGAGCGACTCACAGCCGCCCACCGTCAGTGCCCTGTGACCCGAGCTCGGTCTCGGGCACCGTGTGGCGTCTCCCCTCCTCCACCGGGACCCACTGCCCGAACCCACCCACCTGCCGTGGTGCCCAGAGACGCTTCCTCCTGCCCTCCCGGTGACATTTCACGTTTAACAGTGCAGAGCACGATGGCAGGGGCTTCGCCTGGGCAGCTGTGTCCCCGCGGTTCATCCTCCCCAGGTGCTGGCCGGCGCCTCCCCCTGCTGCTTCGTCTAGAGCCACCCGGACCGTCAGCAACATACGAAACGCAGCTGCCTGCAGAGGCCACGCTCGGCCCGGCTCCCGCTCACCCGCTGTCTAGTCAATCGCTTGCAGCTCACGGTCGCCCGAGAACCCGACGGGTGGGCCCCTCTCCCCACTTCACAGACGGGAACACTGAGGCGCTGATGGCGAGCTCAGGATCTCCAGCCACACCGCCCGGCTCAACGCTGCACTCTGGTGACGTCACCGACGTGCGGCCCCTTCCCCGATGCACCCAGCCCTGCCGGGCACTGCCATGTCCAGCCCAGGGGTGTCCCAGGCTCCCTGTGCCCCCCCAAGCACCCCAGGAGCAGCAGAGCCCTCCCCAGAACTCACTCCATCGGCCCCGCACCCTGACTCGTGGGGAGGCCACGGGAGCCCCGAGTCCCTTCCGGCAAGGCCCCCCCCGCCTTCCCCGGGAGGCCGTTCTCTTCCTGGGGAAGACGTGGGGTCTCAGAGCCAAACCGGGGGAGTCACGCGTAGGGGCTGGCGGGGGCCGGAGCTGGAGAAGCCGGTGACTCACCCGCACGGGACAGTCGGGGCAGCCAAGGGGCAGCCTCATCCTTGGCTGAGACCCACACAGCGCCTGGCCTGGGGTGTCCCCTGATGGGACGAAAGCCACATGGCAGCACCGAGACCAGGTGCCGCCCCACCCTGCCCCTCGACCCTCGACCCCAGGCATCGGATGGATCCGCCTTGGAGGGACCCCCCTGCGGGAGGGCACGAGCCTGCCTTGGGCAGCACAGGAGGACCCTGGGCCACCCTGTCCCCTGCCCTGGACGGGACGGGAGGGACAGGTTGAGGCCACATCACACAGCCCAGGCTAGGCCAGGCACCTCACCCCTCGGGAGTCCCCAGCCCGCCCGAGGGACAGCAGGGGGTATCTGGACATACCCACGTGCCGGCCCTGAGGGTGAGGTGCCCCTTCTGTCACATCGAGGGGCCACATGTCAGCCCGGCTTGGCACTGCCCGTGTCGCGGCACCCGCCTGGCTGGGGCACCGGGCGGCGTCTTGCCGTAGAGTCAGTCCTCGTCCCCCTGTCCCTGCTCTGCTCTGCAGAGGACGTCACCGTGCGCAGCCCACAGGACAGGACCTGGAGGTGCCGTGTCTGCAGACCCATCTGGAGTCCTCCTGCCACAGAGCTGTCCCTTCCCTCTGCCCTTACTGACTCCATGACGTATTTACGCAAGGACGGACTCCCGGACACTCACTCACACGCAGCACAGCCAAACACACGTGAGCCACTGAGCCAGGTGACAGCCCAAGACCCACAGTCGCTGCCCGGCGTGGCCTGGGTCCTGGGAGAGGTGTCGGGCACCCGCTGGGCCTCCCAGGGGGGTGGTCAGTGGCCGGGACAGTGTCTCCCCCTGGGGCAGGCTTGGCGGGCGGAGGAGTTTGGAGAGGGCCCGTCGGGGCGGCGGGTGCGTTGGGGACCCTGGTGGGGTGGGGTGAGCAGGTGGAGTGAGGAGGGGAGACGGGGGATGCTGAGAGGCGGGGGGGGGGCGTCATCGGGGTCCTGGGGTCTCGTGGAGGCAGGAAGGGCCCGGCTGCTGCGGCCCTGGAGGGTCGGTGCCTGTCTCTCCAGGAGCGTTTCCTAGCGAGCTGCAGGGACTCCAGCGTTCTGGGCAGGGAGGGGAAGCAGAACGGCTGCAGCCAGAACGGCCCCAAAGTGGAAACCCTGCTGTTTCTCCTGAGCTTGCCGGGAAACAAGGCGGCTTCGTTCCTCAGGCTCCGGCAATCGGCTGCGTCCGCTGCCCTGGCGGCTCCCTGGAGGGCACGTGGGCAGCGGTGCTCTGAGGGCAGGAGGGGACCCACCCAGGACACCCCTGCGTGCTTCTTGGGGGGCAGGTCGGCCTCGGTCTGGGGGAGATCCCACGGCTTCCTGCTCATGAGCCGGTGGCGGCCACGAGGGCTGAGCCCACAGCTGTCGTCCCCAAGGCCCCTGCTTTGCGGGCACGAGTTTTCCCCAAGGAAAGTTTGCTCAAAGAGAACCGTCCCCCGCGGTCCTTGTAAGGGTTGGCCAAGCGGGGTCACGGTGGCTCAGTCGCTCCTCAAGGAGGGGTCGGCGTTACCTGCTGTGAGATTTGGGCAAGTTGCGGACGTCCTGAGCCTCAGTTCCGTGGTGTGAACAGGTGCAGCCGAGACACCTGTGCCGTAGGGGTATCGTGGGAAAAGCTGTTTGGTTGTGGCCCCACCGCAGGTTCCACGAGGCTGGGACGGCTTCTCCCTTCCGTGTTGCAAACCCTCTGGGACGGGGCCATCCCCATCGTCACCCACACTCCTCAATCTCACGGTCCCAAGGACACAGCCGGTTCCTGCCGAACGCTACAACGCTCGGCATCCCCAAAGCTGGACCTCCCCCTGCGGGCTTCCGCCTCCGACATCACTGCCTAACTTCACGCCCAGACCCTGAATGAACCCGGACCCGTTTCGGGCCGGCCCTACCCCAGCCAGTGGCTCCCAGCCACGAGCCACGCGAGGGCCGGAGCTCCGAGTCCTGTTCTGCCGCGCTGCCTCGCAGGAGCGACCCCGTCCCTTCCAGGAACTTTCCTCGAGCAAAATCCTCAAACAGGGTGATTCCAGGGTGAGCCTGGTGTGACTGCCCCTGTGCTGGGACATGCGCCTCCTGCCCCCACCTTTGCTAACTGACGACCAGCTGGTCCTTCAATGCATCCCTCCTCCAGGGAGCCTTCCTTGATTTGCTCCAAGATGAGCTTCTCATGCCCCAGCCCCTACACTCCCCTACCGTGACACCTATCACAGCCCGGCTACCCCAGGGACAAAGTCCCCGGCACACCAGGTGCACAACCAATGTTAAATATGTGAATGAATGAACGCATGAGGGAATGAATGAATGAGGGAATGAATGAATGAGGGATGCACACAGACTTTATTGAGCCTTTTCCGGGGGGAACTGGGTTACAAATGTGGGCAGGGTGGTCCCCCTGCCCTCGGGTGGCTCAGTCCCTCATGGGAAGAGAAGAAGGAATGAATGAGGCCCCCCCGGGGCTCGGCGTGCTAGCGAGCAGCTGCACTCTGTGCTCACCAGCCGACCCCCCATGTCGGGGGTCTCTGTGCAGTGCAGGGCGGGCGCTTCCTCATTTGCTGGACGAGCCAACGCCATCGTTCCGGCCACTGGACCAGGCTGGAGGAGCCCAGGGGCCGTGTGGCTGCTGCCCGTGGGCCGGCCAGGCTGCCGTGGTCGCAGGACACGCAGCAGACACGCCTCCCGCCCGGGCTTTGTCCTGCAGTCCGGTGGCTGCCCGGAGAGTTCCCAGAGCAGCTCTGATCCAGGGTAAACAAACCTCGCCTGTCGCAAGGATCTGAAGAAACAGCCTAAAAATAGGCCAGGGAGGCGTGACTCATGAGCTGTGCAGGCAAGGCGAGCGGGACACTTGGGGACGAGAATTCCCCTCCTCGGGACCGACTTATTCGGGCTCGTGGAGGCGGAGGAGGGTGGCTCTCACGCAGTGACTCATCGGGGAGCGCTGGGTGGTGGCCGCTGCCTGTCAGCCTGTGACTCCTGCCGGGCGGCTGGCCTCGCGGCCGCGGGACTCCTCTCCAGGAGTGCCGAGCTCCAGCCACTCACGTGCCTCGCCGGGGCCGCGGGAGGACACGGTCCAGGCGCTGACGCAGCCTCTCACCCGCGGCCCTGGAGTCGGCCTCCAGCGAGCAGCGGACCGCGAGCCACATTCCTGCTCCCACAGCCCGCGGGGACTGAGTCACGGCCTCCCGCTACTTACTCGTCCTCACGTCCCAGGGTTCTGACTGCGTCTGCCCCAAGCTCCTCCTGCCGTGGTGAGCTGCACCGCGCACATGTGACCGCGCCTCCGCTGGTCCAGCAGAGACTCAGGAGGGCTCGGCTCACTCTGGACGCGCCCCTGCCCTCCCCCCCACAGCAGCAGGACCCTCCGTGAAGCCATCGGTGTGTCTCAGAGCCCCCACCGGTGTGCTCCTGCCGCTCAGGAGTGGTGGGACCGCAGGGCAAAGGCTAGTCTTCTGGAAGGTTCTTTGAGTTGTTCATGGCCTCCCTCTAGCAGGGCTGTATTGGCAGAGGGTTTCTTCTTGTCTTTGGTAGTAAGTTCCAGTCTCCAGGGACCATCAATTTCTCTGCTTTCTCAAATCATGGACTCCCTGAGCCAGGCCATTGGCCATAAAACATGCCCTAGTTGTCACAGGTAGGTGACTGCCTAATGCTTATCCACTCATCCATCTGTTCATACGCGTATGCATTCGCCCACCCACCCAGCCACCCACCCATCCACCCACCCATCCATCCACCTATCCATCCATCATTCCATATATACACATATACATCTACCCATTCACTCACTTATCCATCCATTCATTCAGCTACCTACCATCCACTGATCTGATCATCCATCCATCATCCATCCAACCCCTCGTCCGTCATCCCACCCTCATGCCCATCCACCTGTCTATCTACCTGTTCATCCATCCATCCACCCAACCCCCCCATCCACCCATCCATCCATCACACATCCATCATCTATCCACCATCCACCCATCCACCATCTATCCATCCATCACCCATCCACCCATCCATCCACCATCTACCCATCCACCCATCCCTTCACCATCTACCTATCCACCCACTTATCCATTAATCACACATCCACCATCTACCCATCCACCCATCCATCCATCCATCACACATCCACCATCCACCCATCCACCCATCCTCCCACCATCTACCCATCCACCCATCCACCCATCCACCATCCATCCATCCATCCATCCATCCACCATCCACCCATCCAACACATATGAAGCGTCTACTCTGGCCACCCCCTGCGCCTACAGCAGGAGTGTGAGATTACTGAGGTGCTACCCCCTGTCTGCTCACCAGGGAACACAGGTGTTGAGAGGTGCCCCTCCCCTTCACAAGTCCAATCTTGGGGAGCTCCATCAGCAAACGACTGCAGAGCAGGGACAAGGGTCAGACGTGAACACAGCTGATGAACCTGCTCTGCCTGGGGGGTCCGAGGAAACCCCAGAAGGGGCTGTGTACACATCGCATCTCAACTGAGGTCAGAAGCCACTTGCAGAGGGGCACCGGGTCCCACTGGTATGGACACAGAGGAGCTCAGCAGGACAGGTGTCCCTGAACAAGCAGCCTCACACATGCGTGTCCTCAGGCCGTGAGCAGACCCCATGGCGTGGTGTCCACGGCGGCAGAGCCGACCGCTGCAGGTGGGTGTGGCAGGGTGGTCACGTGAGGAGCCACCAAGCCAGCTGCCACCGGCATAGCTCCCCGTCTCCAGCCGGAGAGCCCCCTCCTGCCCCCACGCCGCAGCCTGCAGGGACGGGGCACCTGCCCGTGGGATGCAGACGGCCAGGGCCGTGGGCCGCGAGGGGGGTGGCCAGGGCGCTAAGCCCCCCACCCCCGCCCAGCTGACGGTCCTCCCGGGGCGGTCGGTGGCCAACTCAAAAGGCCTTTGCTGCCTTTGTTTCTGCCCTTTCCCCAGGACACTTCCTGACTCGCGGTGTTTTGACTCGTTCTGTCTGTAGCCTGAGAAAGCAGGAGTGAATAATCGCTCTGGGTTTCTGCTTCTTGCGTTTTTCTGTTTCATTTTTTCCTTTGTGACAGGAATGTGTAAACACCCTGGGCTTGGAAGGAGGGGACGCCAAACCCCGCGTGCCAGAGACACCTCGCGCTCTTGGTGACAGCTGGCCTCCTCGCCGTGGGAACCAGGCGGGCTCTCTCGGACGTCTGACCCTTACCAGGCCACCGCCCAAGACCCCGAACTTCCTGCCCAACTGTTACGGGTTGAACTGTGTCCCCCCAAGTTCAATGTTGAAGTCCTCACCTTCCCCCTCCCCCCCGTGCCTAAGAGTGTGGCTGCGTCGCAGACGGGGCCTTACAGGGTCTCGAGGTAACAGCAGGGCTGGTGCCCACGGGACTCCCATGCCTGTGGGACCCAGAGCTGAGCCAGCGTCACTCTCCCCCTCTGGCAGTGTGGCCTGGGGTGGCCGTGGCATAGCCCATGGGGCTCCGCAGGCATTTCTCAGAGTGGGCACCCTGAGTGCCTGGAACGGAGGGAGGAAGGGCCAGCACGAGCCGCTGAGCAGCCCCAGCCTCCACCCGCAGGGCCACCCGCGGGGCCACCTGCACGTCCCCTCTCGCCCTCCCAGAGCCTGGGACCATGGCGGGAAACAACAGCTCCTGCGTGGATTCCTGCTTCCGTGCCCTCCGCGGAGTCAGGCAGGACCCGCCTGCCCCGCTCCCGCGTGTCCCAGCCCTGCCGACGGAGCTTTGCTGAAGGTTGTGGGGGGTTCGCGTGGCTGCAGGTCACGGGACAGACAAACGCCAGCCACCAAGCCCCGGCCTGCTGGGATGAGATCGCCGCGTCCAGCCTGCCCCACCGGACACACTGGGCTCCCCCGAGGCGGCACCCAGGCCCGACCCCTCGGGCGCCTGGTGGACCACGGGCTGTGCCACGGCCACCCCGGTCCACACCGCCAGGCGTGAGGCTGCCCCGGCCAGCTCTGACCCGGCGCCCTACCCGCACCGGCCTCAGCCCTCCCTCTGCCCCGTCTGAGACGACCTCCCTGCCCACGCTCGCAGTCCTGGGTGCTCAGGGAGGCTGTGCTGAGCCCCGTCCCCTCCCTCACACTGAACGTTGGGGGTTCGTAAACCATTCTGCTCATGGGAGGGGCGCCAGGCATCCGCATCTGAGAGCTAAAGTCTGGGGGGGCTTTGCTGGAAACCGCGGCGACCGCGGAAGCTCAGACAAGCTGCTGTTGGGTGAGCGACCACCTCCCCGGAGGCTGAGACCCCCGGCCTCTGCGCACGGGCTTCTCCTCCGGGTTCACAAGTACGTGGCCCCCCGGATCACCCAGTGTCCGCAGCCCACACGAAAGCCGGTGAGCTCATCCGGATAGGAAAAAGATAATTCCATATTTTTAAAAAGCACTTAAGCAGCAAAAGTTCCCGTGGAAACCACATGTGGAAAAGCCACTTACGAACGGGCCAAATCCCCAAACCGAGGTTCGGCTTGTGGAGTGAGCTGTGGGATGAGGCAGCAGGGTACCAGGCTGGACGTCCCCAACCCCGGGAAGGCCACGGCGCAACCCCACCAAGCAGGCAGGCACAGGTCGCCCTGCTCAGCCCCTGTCCCACCTCCCTGGGGGTTTGAAAATTCCCGCCAACAGGCCCACTGCAGGGCGATCCGCCTCCAAACAGCCGGCACACCAGCCCGTCCACCGTGGCCCCAACCTCTGCTGTCCCCTCGGTGAGAAAGTGGGTGAGTCCCCAGGCCAAGGTCTGGGACCCCGTTCCCCACCCAGCCGGTCCTAAAGCTGGTCCAAGTCTCATCAGAACCGAACTCTGTCAAGTTCAACTGCTGTGCGTCTGGGGCCTGCGTGCACGGACTTCCCTCCCACGGAAACCTCTGTTTCTCGTTGCCTTTTGGTATCTGCTTGCTCCTTTATCTACTTTCATGTGTTTTCTGAATTTCTCACAATGAGAATAAATTACAACGAAGCAGAAGTGTCAGGTTTAGAAATGTCAGAGTGAGCCTCCTAAATGAGCTACAGAACCTCAGTCTCCTCCTGGGTCTGGTGGTTACTATTGTGCTCCAGACCCAGGTCAGCCCAGGCCACGCCGGGCCACACTCATGCCAGCTCAAGCTCTGTCCTCGGTACCATCGGTGCCCAAGTGGCCGCCAGGTGCCATGGAGCGGGAGGGAAGGCCCCTTCCTCCCTCCAGTGCACATCACACACACGAGACCCGGGTTCGCGCAACGTCTGTGCCAACAGCAACACTAAAAACCAGGAGAAAATAACTCACCGCTTGCCGGGCTCCACGGTGCAGTGTCCCGACACTCCACTTGGCCAACACCTTGCCCTGTGGGGGGAGGTCAGGAGGGACAGGCCTAAGGCTCTCGGGGTGGCGGTCCCGGGGCCACTGTCCCACTGTGTGGCCACGCGAGGCTTCCTCCTGCTCAGGGCGTGTGGCCTTCTTCTCCTTCCTGCTCCGTCCTCTGAGCCCTCCAGACACCTGTGCGGGGAAGCAACGGGAGTTTTTGTTTTGTCTCGTTTCCACACGTAGAAAAATAAACATCACTGTTTTCATTTGAAAGAAAATGACCCACATTGGAAATGATTCGGCACATAGGGAAAATAACACCCAAGCATTCATTCATTCATTCACTCATTCATTCATTCATGTATTCAGCACCGTTCCCCGTGCCCCGTGCATGGGGACCGTGCTGCACGAGATCTGGCACAGGGGACAGGTATGATTTGCGCACCCTCGGCGGACATTCCAGTGAAGGGGACGGACAGCCAACAGGACAGGGGACAGTCAGTAGCTACAGGCTGGGACGGACGCGGTGCAGGGAGCAGAGGGAGGACCCTCTTCCGCGGGACCCGTCGCTGCACCTCCCTTTGTCTGTTCCCTGTGCACCGTTCAGCCGCGCACTCAGCAAGCATCTATTAAGCACCTCCTGACGCCGCCCGTGCTCCGGGCAGGGCTGCGGGTCCAGCTGTGGCACTGCCCCCAGGGACACACCTGCTCCACGTCCTCCCCTCGGCTTTGCCGCGCTCGGAGCCACCTCTAAGCGTGGGTGCGAGGGCCGCGACACACACGTTCCACGGTCGCTGAGCCCCCTCTTGGCGGACAGACTCTCCCAGCCCCTCGCTGGTACAAACGCCACTGCTGCAGACGTCCTCCTGCTTGTGGCTCTTCGCGTTCACGTGGGAGGCCTCACGCGACCGGTCTCAGCCCCCTCTGCAAGCCGGTGTGTGCCGGGCGCGGCGCGGAGGCTGAGGCTTTGCGAAGGCGAACGTCGACGCAGGCTGCTCGCAGGTGAGGGGGTCAGTTCAGCGAGTGCGCAGCCAGCGCGGAGGAACGGGGGAAGCGGAACGGAAAACTCCACCGTGCGTCGCACACAACAGGCATCAGGGGCTTGTGTGAAGCTGCATTTCAGCTACGAAGTGCGTGTGTGACTAGGGTGGAGATGAAACCGCGTATTCCTTACCACGGATCACTCCAGAAAGTCTGGAAGTGTGAGGCAGTGGGCTGAATGGTGGCCCCAAAAGTCACGCCCGTGCCCTTGAACCTGTGGCCGAGACCTCGTTTGGAAGAAGAGTCTTTGTAGCCGTAGTTAAGGATACTGACATAATTTTGGATTAGGGTGGGTGGTAAATTCAAGGACAGGTGACCTCACAAGAGCAGGCTGTGGGACAACAGGGACAGAGGCTGGGTGACGTGTCTACAAGCTCAGGAAGCCGGGAGGCCCCCAGCACCGGGAGAGAGGCCAGGGGCAGACTCTCCGCAGCAAGCCCTGAAGCAACAGCCCCGCTGACGCCTAGAGTAGGAATTCTGCCCCCGGAAGCAGGAGAGGCTGCATTTCTTTTGCTTTAAGCCCCCAGTGTGTGGCCTTCATTGCAGGAGCCTGGGACACAAGTACCCCGGGCTCTGGTGGGTCTGAGGGCACACGCTGGGTGCGGCAGGCTGGACCTGGTTCCCCCCTGGGGCGAGAGCCACGGGGGCCCTTCTCTGCCACAGCCTGGGGGACACATCCAGAAGGCTTCCTGTCCCAGACCACGGCATTCCTGCTCTGCTGCAGGGCTTGTATCCTGGCCCCGCAACCTCCTCGGGGAGAAATACCCCTGGGACCGGCGGGGCGTTCGCTGGCGTGGAGAGGAAACACGGCGGCCAAGCATGATAACGGCCCACGGAGAGCGTTTTACAAGTGATAAAGCATTTCCTGCGCTTTATCTCACTGGAGCCTCGAGGACCGTGGGAAGCTGGTTTTACAGATCTGGTGTTGAGACACCAGGGCCAGCAGGGACCACATCCTGCGGCCAAGCCAGCCCTGGCTGTCCCTGCCCACAGGTCCCCATTCCTCTGTCGAGTCCTGCTTTATCAACGCAGGACAGCCCCTGGCCATGTCACTGCGTCCGAGCGTCCCCAGGGCTGTCCACGCGGCCCCAAGTGGGGAGCAGCAGGCAGGGCGGCTAGAATTGAGCCCAGACTAAAGCCTCCGTCCGCGCTCTGGCTGACCTGCCTGCTGGGCCATTAGGGGACCAGGGCCTGGCACAGGCAGGGTGGGGCAGTGGGTGGACAAGGGAGGAGCCCTGGGCAAGGCCGATGGGAGTCGGCATCTGGGTCCAAGGGGGAGAGCAGGAGCTGGGCCCGAGCAGATGCTGTGCAGAGGTGAGAGCTGGTTGGGAGCTGTTTGAGGGTGTGCTCATGACCGCGGCCACGGCCACACCAAGGGTGTGCTCACGACCACGGCCACACCAAGGGTGTGCTCACAACCACGGCCACACCAAAGGTGTGCTCACGACCACAGCCACGGCCACGCCAAGGGTGTGCGCACAACCACAGCCACACCAAAGATGTGCTCATGGCCACGGCCACGCCAAGAGTGTGCTCACGGCCACAGCCACGGCCACACCAAGGGTGTGCTCACAACCACGGCCACACCAAAGGTGTGCTCACGGCCACGGCCACGCCAAGAGTGTGCTCACGACCACGGCCACAGCCACACCAAGGGTGTGCTCACGGCCACAGCCACGGCCACACCAAGGGTGTGCTCACGGCCACAGCCACGGCCACGCCAAGAGTGTGCTCACGACCACGGCCACAGCCACGCCAAGGGTGTGCTCACGGCCACAGCCACGGCCACACCAAGGGTGTGCTCACGGCCACAGCCACGGCCACGCCAAGAGTGTGCTCACGGCCACGGCCACACCAAGGGTGTGCTCACAGCCACAGCCACAGCCACGCCAAGGGTGTGCTCACGACCGCGGCCACGGCCACGCCAAGGTCCATGCGGGGCAGGGGCTCAGAGCCTGAGTCCCAAAGCCAGCAGACCCAGTTCCAATCCTGGCCCTGCCACTTAAAGTAATGTGACCTGGACAAGCAACTGGGCCTCTCCCTGCCACACCATCCTCACCTGTGAGATGGGACCATGACAGTAACCTCCTTATGGTTGTTACGAGGATTAAACGAGACGCATAGTGGGGATCAGTTAGCCCTGGGGGCTCTGTCAGGGCGGGGTGAGAACACCCAATTCACCAAGTCCCATTGTGGGTCCAATGATGACATGCCCACACCTGGTTGCCCTGTGCTCCCAGCACACTTCCTTGGGACAAGAAAGCTCCCGGCATCGTTCTCCTGCAGTGGGACATTTCCTACAGATAAAATAGTAAATCCACCAGAAAAAAATTAGAATCCTAAGTTTGTATTTATTCAATAGAAAGTCAAAAGAACTGAGAGGACAGGTAGACAAATTGAGATTCACAGTGGGGACATCACACCCTCTTTTCAGGATAACAAGAATTGTCCTTGAGACCAGCCTGAGCAAGAGCGAGACCCCATCTCTACTAAAAAATAGACAGAAATGATCTGGACAACTAAAAATATATAGAAAAAATTAGCCGGGCATGGTGGTGCCTGTAGTCCCAGCTACTCGGGAGGCTGAGGCAGGAGGATGGCTTGAGCCCAGGAGTTTGAGGTTGCTGTAAGTGAGGCTGACGCCACGGCACTCACTCTAGCCCAGGCAACAAAGCGAGACTCTGTCTCAAAAAAAAAAAAAAAAAAAAAAAAACCAAGAATTGTCCTGGTTCTTCTCACACAGAAACTCCAACTTCTGACAAAGCCCAGCAAACAGCTGGCCCAGCCCTCCATGAGGAGCATCCTCTTTTCATGAAAGGGAGAAACTGCACGGCAGTCGCTGGAGAGAGGCCCTGGGCACGCTCTTGTCAACAGACAATCAACAAACCCTCTCCGAGGGAACACGGTCTGTTCACGGAGTAGAGCAGGTTGCGTGGACACGCTTCCCTTGCATGTAGTCCGTGTGCCCTGACACTTCCCCCTGTCACTCACTTCACGCACGAACAGGTCCCTACTAAAGAGATGTCGGGCAGGGCTTGGCACTTCCTGGCAGCCAAGATAACAGTGGCCCCTGAGTTCAAATCTCTCCAAACATCCCCTAGAAATCATACCCTTCAACAAGAACAAAACCACACAAATTCCACCCCTTTAGGATGTCTGCATGACAAAGAATAGCACAAATTTTAAATTATCTGTAAATAGAAAAATAAACTCCCGCTTCAAACAGAGCTGTCCCTTGGGCTCCCACTGTGAGTCTCTGCAGAAAGCTGGGTGGGGGGAAGGGTGTGGAAAAGCTGCCCCCAAACAGAGGGGGGGACAGTGGAACACTCACTAATACAAGGTGAAGAAATGATGGAATTGGAAAATCGCAATTTAGTCAACATGAAATATAACACAGTACAGGACATATGTATTGACCCCCCCAGACTCTGTCTCGCACAGCTGAGCACCGACCCCCACAAACCCTGCCTGGGAAACCACACTCATCTTTGAGGACGAGGACGCCTGGGACCCTCGTGACCGGTGTGGTCAGAGCTGCGTAAGACCGTTGGGTGTAAGAGGATGGGTCCCTTGGCCTCTAGAAAGCTCTGCCTTCATTATAGTCTAATTCCCTGCTCACCTGGTGGCCTCGCCCGCTGGTGCTGTGACGTTGACAGTCACCATGGCGAGGACCGGAGGAGACCAGGATGGCACTAGGAGAAGGTGGTGTTCTGGTTCTGGGAAGTTTTCCACCCACTCCCAGAAAGACATCATCTTTCCAGCTTCAGCGTTTACTGCCCCCCCACCCCGTTCAGTGAAAGAAATACCACAGCGGAGCCCCCACCTGTCACCTGTCACGGGAAGAGAAGGCAATTTGGTCCTCACCCGGCGTGGACCCACCTGTCACCTGTCACAGGAAGAGAAGTCAATCTGCTCCTCACCCAGCATGGAGCCCGGCCTGCTTAACGCTGCCTTTTGGTTCTGCACATTGGCTTTGCGACACCTCTGGGGGGAACCGCTTATCTGGGTGACAGTGTGGCCAGTGGGGCAGACACTGGCGTGACTCGGCCACAGGTGGGGGAAGCCAGCAGCGGGAAGAGGCCGGGACACCTCCCCAGACGACCCTGGGTCACGGCTGAGTGAGACCGATTTCCAACTTCCGGCCTCCAGAACTGCCAGAGATCGAGTTTCTGCCTCTAGTTTTAAGCCCCCAGGTCAGGTGTTTTGTGACGGCAGCCAGTCACCTCGCGGCAGGGACCCACTTATGTGGCATTAGGGGCACAGGTCACCTCCCTGCTGTCCCTGCTGGAGACGTCCAGCCAGGATCTCATCCCCAGGAACTGCGGTCCCCAAGCCCCGGGTGGTGGGCAGGTACTGGTCCCTCTCCTGGGAGGAACTGGCTGCATCCCTGCCTGAGCTCCCCCTGCCCCCACCACCATCATCAGCCGGAAGATTGTTTTCCGTGAATTTAGGAACCGGCCGCACACGGAGGGAGCTTCTGTATGTACAGCCGGTCCCCGTCACCGGCATCACCACCTGGGCTCACACGCCCCCTCCACCCTCCGGTCCCTGGAGCCAAAAAGACCGGGGACTGCTGGGCGGGAAGCCCCAGCCAGGCCCACGTGGGGGTGGGGGGGGGACATTGCACAGAACCCCCCGCCTGTCCCCTCCAGAGCCATGGGGGGTAAAGAGAGAGACAGCCAAGGCCTAAAGGGAACCCAACAGTCGTGACAAACACGCGTGACTCTGCTCCTGCTGGACCAGAAATGAGGTTGGTTTGGTTTTGTTTGTCACCATGAAGCACGTGACTGGGCCGACCGAGGTCTGTAGATGCGATGGTAATGTTGTAACCGAGTTCACGTTCCGATTTCACAACCGAGCTGTGGCCACGGCCGAGACTTCACCTGCTCTCAGGAAACGCACCTCAAGCATTTGGGGGGTGCAAATAAAGTGAGTAAAAGTCCCAGCGGTGCCACCCGGACCTGCCACCTGCAGTGCCTCGTTTCGGTCAAGCGTCCGTTCAGCCAGCGCCAGGCCCGGGACTCGGAGGCAGGAGCCGTCCGGCCCCATCGCCGGCGCCGCTCTTGGGGTCTCCACCCGGACAGCGGCCCCCCCCTGCCCAGCCGGCACCCCGTCCTCGGGAAGCCGGGCGGCCGGGGCCCGCTGGGCGGGGGCAGGGCCAGTCCTTTCCTCCCCGGCGGGGCGAGCGCGTTGGGAACACGGCAGCGGCCAGAGCGAGTCCGCACCGCCAGCCTCCAGCGCTGCTGTTGAGGAAAAACAAAACCTGCCTCGGCGGGACTCGTGGGTGTTGTCACCGGGCACGGCTCAGCTTTTCCTAAAGCCGCTGCCCAGCACCAAGCTGGGGAGCAGGGACGGCCTCGGGGGCCAGCACCGCGCTCCCGGCCCTGACCAGCAATAGCCTCTCTCCCTCGGGGCTGCACGACCGGGCGCCCCTCTGCCACCCCGGGCGGGGACTCGGGTCCCTGCTTCAGCCCTGGGCCAGGCCCACCCTCCCTCCGGAGCCCTCGGCTGCTCCCCAGTCCCCCACCCCCCTCTGGGAACGGCGCCCAGGCTGGCCTCGCTGCCGACTCCCCTTGGCTGTCAGAGCTTCTTTCCAGGCCGGTGTTAAATCTGTCATTTCTCTGGCCGGTGCACGGCCCTGACACGCACCACCTCCCCCACCCAGCTGCTCAGAGAACCCGGTTCCTCCCCACAGAAAACGTCCGAGGAGACAGCGCGTCTCTGACACCTCGTCCCTCTGCCAGGGACGGTGAGGCGCGGAGCTCTGGAGACAGGGTCCTCGCCCGCGCCCCGCGCTCTGCCGGAGCTGCCGTGGGGCCGGCGCTGGGCGTTTCCCCTGCTGGTGCGTATTTCTATAGAGAGTTCTAGTACCGATCCAGCATCTCTCAGCCCGTCTCAGGGTCGGCACGGGGGCGCTCAGCCCGTCACACCGAACGTTCAGAAAAAAATTCTGAGGTTGATGTTGGGCTTTTAATGCTGATTGAATGCAGCATCAGAGTCCTAACAGCACGGCCTGCTCAAATCACGGCCGAGGGGGGCCCTGCCTGGAATCGGGCATCTGGGCGCCGTCTACGGATGCCCCCGCGCCCTCCGGGAGTCCTCGGGGCCTCCCCTCCCTTGGGGGCTCCTGACACCCCCTGACAGGCGGGATAACAGTCAGGTGACCGTCGGGAAACGTCTCCCCTGCGGTCTGAGGTTCTGTATTCGGATATTATTTTCCCCGTTCACCATTTATTTCCTCACAATAACCAGCTCCCGCGGATTCTTGCGGCCAGAGCTTCCAGTAACGTCTGGGGCGGAATCGGGGTGCTGGGAAGGCCGCGTGTGTTCAGTAAGGACACTTCGCAAAAGGAAAGCCCGGAACATTAAAATAACATACGGCGGGGCTCTGCTGCCTCCGCGGTGACTCCTAATGCGCTCGACTGATTTTTACATTATAAATACGAGCGCTGGCACACGCCTGGGTTTCTGTTGGACGCCCGGGGCGCTTCGCTGTCCAACTTCCTAGACGCTGGGCGTCCGGCTGCCAGCACCCAGATTGGAACTTTCAGGGGAAACTACTCCATTTTCCACCTCTGGATGGGGCCAGGTCTCCAGAGCGACAGCAAAAAGCTGCAGAATTGTCAGCAAAAACACAACCAGCGCCCCACCCACGACCCCTCGGTTTCCAGAAGGTGGAGTCACGCAGGGTCGCCTGGGCCGTCCCCACCCGCCCACCCTGCTCCACGTGCACCTCCCACCCGTTGCCCCTGAAAAGGGTGACCCCGTGTCCCGGCCAAGGTGGTTCCAACCGTCTTAAAAAGTCTCTCTCCCCCCCCCCCCGTCTGCCGGAGAACACCCGTCCGAAGCTCGGAGCCGGACGTCTTTCCTCTTCCCCCACCCTCCTGCCTCCAGAGGGTTTTCCATGAGGAGGAAGAGGAGGGCCGGGTGACACTGGCTCAAGGGCGGGAAGCAAGAGGGTGATCAATGCGGACAGGCCTCACGGAGCCGCAGGGAGGGGCTCACGCGGGCGGCGTCAGGGGCAGGGAGTGAGGCAGGTGCGACCCCTGGCACACGGCCGGGGCCCCTGCATGGCAGACACCCTGGGGTGGGGAGGAGGAGGGTCGGTAACCCACGCTGAGTCCGAAGGATCCCCATTCCTCCGAGCCAGGGTCTGGGCCACGTCCAAGGCTGCAGCCCTGGGGGGCGGGGGGCTCCCCCTCCCTGGGAGCCGCTCACTGTCAGCTCGAGCGCCGGGGCAGCCTGCAGGACGTGCCCTCGCGCACCCCGGTCCCCTCTCGGCTTCAGCCCACGGCGTCTGCTCCGTCTCCCTGATGTGCGGCTCACGTTGCGCTTGTCACCGAGCGCTCTACGCGGATTTGGGGACGGGGGCTGCCTGTTCTGCACAGGGGCTCGGCCACGGTAGAGAAGACTGCCCGTCACTGCCCAGGGCCCTGCCGCACCGCACCCCGTGGCGCCCACCTGGGAGGCCGCCATCCCCCCAGGCCTGGGCTGTCTGCCCAGAGCCCTCTGACCCCCCGCGCTGCCCCGTGGTCACCTCCGCGCCCCAGCGCTGGCCCAGAGCAGACTCACGGGTGGTGCCAGCGGGGGCAGCCCCCGGGCAGGAGGCAGCGAGGACCCAAGCGCCACCCCCCGCCGCTGGGGCCCACCTGGAAGCGCAAACACAGTCACTTTTTCCGAGTGTCTCTTCCAGAACCACAGAGTCCACCCCACGCCCCGGAGCCTCAGGTTCCAGGAGAAGCAACCTGGCCTAGGCGCTCCGCCTGCTGCCAAAGAAAGCACCGGCCCCGCCCGGCGTCTGGGAAGAGGACAAGGTGTGACGACAGGAGCCACCTGCCGCAGACACCCCAGGGACACGCGGCGCCGCCTGCTCACCCGCCCAGCTCTGCAGGGACGTCCGGGCGGGGCCGCTGCTGGGGGACCCTGGAACAGTGACAAGCGAACCTCAATGCCGACAGCCCAGAGTCCGTACTGGGTCTGCTGCAGCCTCCCGCGGCCCTGGGCGGGTTCCGGCTGTTTCCAGCCACTTCCTGAAGCGAAACACGGGGTGCTGGTGTCCCCCTCACGGTGCAGCTGTGCACGGACGGCCTGCGGAGCGGAGCGTCGGGATCACTGTGACGACTGGGTGATGGTGACAACAGCCATAACACACGAGCAGCCGTGAAGTCTCAGGCACCAGCGTTGTGGGGAAGGAGCCCCCAGACGCCACCCCCTGCCCTGGGCCCACCCTGGGTGAGCAGGGCCTCCTGGGCGGCCGGGGAGACGCAGGCGTGTGAACACGGGGTGACGGAGGGCTGCCACGGCCCGAGGCCCCGGCCCCTTCCCAGACCCACCCAAGCACGCCACAGTCAGATCCGCTCTGCGTGAAAACGCAGGGGTGGCCAGGCTGGCTGGCTCTTGAGAGAGGGACGGGCCTTCACCAAAGAATGCCGGGGGACAGCCAGGCGGGGCGAGGGTGCCTCGGGCAAGTGACAGCCGGGGCAGAGGCCGACTGCGACGGGCCGGCCAACAGCAGCACCAGCTCCCCAGGCATGAGCTCGGGCGCGGCCCTCGCAGCCCTGGGCGAGCCTGCGGCTGCCTGCAGCCCACAGCGACGCCGTGGCGGGCAGACCACGAGGCCGGTGCCGGCCTGCTGAGCCGCTGTCAGACCCCGACCCACGGAAACCGCGTGAGACGGTGAATGTCGACTGCGGCAGCCGCTAAGTTTGGGGGTAACTTGTTGTGCAGCAGCCGGTGACTAACACGGCAGGAAGGGCTTTCTCAAAACACAGACCCGACCGTGTCAGCAAAACTGTGGCCTCATTCCCTCGGGAAAGGCTTCTGCTCTCCGTTAATCCCGTGGGGTAAACATTGATTATGCACCTGCTGTATACCCAGCACTGGGAATAGAAAGATCAACAATCTAGACGGGGGGCAACTTACTATGAAGAACTCCCCCCACCGGGACAGAGCACCCTCCCCCGTCCCTGCAAGGGGGCAGCAGCCCCCAGGGGCGGGACGTGGTCTGTGTCGCCGCCCCGCCCCTCCCTCTGCACGTGAGCGTCCTGTGTCTCCACACCACGCGGGGCCCAGGCGGCCGCCCTGTCCCACAAGCACAGTTTACCCAAAGGCCTCACGGGTAGGGACGGCTGCCTCCTAGACGTGACGATCTCAGTGACGAAGCCCCAGATTCGTAAATCCACAGTGAGCTGAGCACCCTGCTTGGGGGAGCCCAGGGTGGACGGGACCCAGACGAGAGGTGACTGGCTTCTCAAGAGCAAGTCGTCCCTTCCGAGACGTCTCCCTGAGGCCACAGGCAGCACTTATCACCCGCCGAGAGCAGGGGAAGCCCAGAGGTGCCACGGGGGCCACGGGAACTTCTGGAAAGAGCTTTGGTGTCACACGGAGCTGCGCTCAAGTCGGGGCTCCCGTGTGGCCTTGCGCTCTCTCTGAGCCTAACTTCCCGTCTGTGACGGGGGCGGGACCGCTGGGGCCACGGAGCTCCCAGGAGGATTCGGGCAGAGCGAGTGCAGGGCCCGGTGGGGTCAGAGCCGAGGCAGCCACCCCCGAACACGTCCCCGCGCTGCACCTGCCCAGCTGCCTTCAGGGATCCTTCCCAAGTGGGCCGCACTCCGCCAAACCCTCCTCCTGCCGCTGTTCACGCCCAAACTCCCCCTGAGGAGAGCGGACCAGGCTGGGTCCCTGACCCTGGTAAGACTCGCAAACGCATCCCACCTTCCTCTGACCCGGCCCATGCAGCCTCCGCCGTGTTGCAGGCTCAGACCCCCGGGCCAGCCCCACTGAGCTGGAGACCCCCGAGGATGGGGCCTCTAGACACATCCAGGCTGGGATTCAGGGCGCTCAGCTTCTAAGCCAAACTTCACCTTGTCAGTGTCGTGTTGGGCGAGCCATACCCCTCTTGGCCTCAGTTTCCCCACCTACAAACAGAAAGGGTAGGGCTGGTCCCGGGGGCCCTGGTGCTGCAGACGGTGTGAGTCAGAGTGCGGATCCCAAGTGGAAACAGCGTTGCTGATCTGGCCGGGACGGACGTCTGCGGATCAGGACACAGCCTCCGCCGGGCAGAGCAGTTCCCGTTTCCCGGGTTAATCATCGTGGGAGCGGCTCTCTGGCCGGCAGGTCATCCTCAGAGTTCTCTTTGGAACGTCGCCCCATCTTCCCAAACCCACAGGGACGTCCGTGACCGGTTTGCACGGAGGATAAATGACTCTGGGAGAGATTTCACTGTAGATAGCTCAGGGCAAGGAAGCCAACAAGAGTCACTGGGGCTTTCCTGCTGTTCTGGGCTCTGTTCTTGCTTGCGTCTGGGACGCCCCAAAATCTCAGAGCAAGGGCCACTTCTGCCCTTTCTTTAAGCAAACATCCAGAAGCCCCGTCAGCGGGATTCGCCCTCCCGCAAGGACAGTGCCACTGTCGTGCCAAGCATGACGACACACCAGAGACACGCCCCCGAGACAGCCCCCTCACTCTGGCGCCCGCTCCACAATGGCCTCCCAGGCCAGGCGCAGGCTGCTGCAGCCCCCTCCCCTCCCAGATCCCTCCCGCTTCCCAGAAACCCTCACTCCACGGCCTCATAGCAGATCCTCAGCGTGAACCCAGTCGCGGACGTTCAGGAAACCACCCACCGGGGCCCAGGCCCACAGCCGTGTGTAGCGGCACAGCCCTGGCACGAAGCTTCACGAGGGCAGCCCAGAAAGGCAGGGCCCAACGGCCACCTCGGCCAACCCCACCCCTCCTCCTGCTCTCCGGGTTGGGGGTCTTGTCTGCACATACTACAGACATTCTCCCCATCTGGAAACGTGTTCCGCGCACACGTTGCTTATTCTGAGATCGGTGTGTGATGACGACACAGCCCAGCTGCACTGAGGCAAGGCGGCTTGCGAGCAGAGAGCCGGCCTCAAAGCACAGCCCGGCCCGTCCCGTCAGATCTGTGATGACAACGCAAGACAGACAAGCCCGCCGTCGGCCCGCTCCTCCCAGCCTGCAGAGCTGTGGCCGCAGCAGAGCCGCACCCAGCAGGGCTGAAGTCAGAGAAACGCAATTCCTGACCCTCCCGGCGCCGCCGTGGACGTCGGTTCACGCCAGGGACTCGGCTTCCCCTGACGCGAACCCGGCAGATGTAGGCGGGTCAGCTGACGTGTCGACGAACAACTGGATTGGAAAATACATCTGCCCCGAAGCAAATCCCAGCGTGGGGAAGCCGGCTGCCTCCCGCCCACGCCCAAGACGGGGGAGCCGCACTGCGAGGGGCTGTCCCCCCGCGGGCATCGGTTAATCGCTTCCAGACGCCGGCCCGGCACCGGGTGCCGAAGCCGCGAGGCTGGGAGCTGTGACGGTCCAGCAGGCGATGACCGGGGTTACCGAAGGCCATCCCCTCCCGGGCCCCCCGCGGGGTGTGTGCAGAAAAGCCACCCTGGCAGGGACGAGTGGCCCTGTGGAGACCTGTGACGAGGCAGAGCTCTGAGACTCGCAGCCCTCCGTCCTCAGATGCTGAATGACAGTGGCACTGAGGTCGTGGCGTGGCTGTGACCTGCTGCCACCTGCTGGCTGCGTGGCCTGAGCAAGTCCACCCGGCTCCAAGCCCCCCGTTCTCACCTGGAAGAGGATTGTCAGCACCCCAACCTTGGAGACTCGTGGTGGGAAACAGACCAAGTGGTTGGGCCAAAGACCTTGCACAGCAGGGGCTGGTCCTCACTGTGGTCTGAATGTCTGTGTCCCCCGAAATTCATATGTTGAAACCCCCACCCTCAATGTGATGGGGTTAGGAGGGGCCTCTGGGAGGTGACTGGGTCGTAGGGTGGAGCCCTCGTGAATGAATTTGGTGCCTTATAGAAGAGGCCTGAGAAAGCTCCTTCTCCCCCCGCCACTCGGGGACACGGTGACAAGACGGCCATCTGTGGGGGAACAGCCCTCACCAGACACTGGGGCCACTGGTCCCTTGGTCTCGGACTTCCCGGCCTCCAGAACTGCGAGAAATGAATTCCTGCTGTTTAGAAGCTTCCCAGTTTGTGGTGGTTTGTTATAGCAGCCCAGACAGACTCGGCAATCCTCACAGTCCATGTCATCACTATTGTCACCATCGTCACCATCACTGACTGCAGCAATACTCACAGTCCATGTCATCCTTATTGTCACCATCATCACTATCATTACCACCATCACCATCATCGTATCACCATCATCATCATCATCACCATCACATCACCATTATCACCACCGTCACCACTGTCACCATCATTGTCACATCATCATCATCGTCACCATCACCATCACGTCACCATCAGCATCATCACCATCATCACCAGAGCCATCATCATCATCATTCCACAATTCCCAACACTGTCCTTGTTATGGCTGGACCCTGGACCAGCCACCTGGCTCTGCTCAGGTGACCTAAACTCCTGGGCTTCTGGTTCCTGAGCAGCAGGGAGTTGGGACCCAGGAAAATGGACAGGAGACACCTGTGGCCCCAAACCCCACGGGACAGTCACAGCCCACAGGTCTCCCATCTTTCCCCTTTTCGGCACGTCATCTTCCTGCACAAAGCGGACGAGACCTTGAAATCGGTCTCCACTTCCTAATAGAGTTACCGAGGAGGTACTTTCAGAACCGCCTGGCTCAGACGCCTCCCCGTGCCCAGCAAGTGCCAGGGGGAGGAAACGGTGATGCCCCTCCCTCCTCCACCCCTGCGGGGCCACGCGCACCCAGAAAGCTTCCGCCAGGAACGCGGTGATGGCTCAGCATGTCAGTGAGCTCGGGCTGCACGGCTTAAACAAGAGAGATTTATTCCTCATGGTTACGGAGGCTGGAAACCTGCGATCAAGGTGTTGGTGACTTGGCTCGTGACGTGCAGGTGGCTCCCTGGCCGCCTTCTCACTGTGTCCTCGCGAGGTAGAGAGAGAGTGAGCTCCGTGCAGTCTCGTCCATTCTTATAAGGACACTAGTCCTGCCACCGGGCCACGCCCACAGCCTCGTCTAAACCCGATTACCTGCCAAAGGCCCCATCTCCAAATGCGGTCGCACGGGGTGAGCGCTTGACCCTATGAATTTGGGGGGACACAGTGGCCTCAAGAGAAGCACCTGAGCTCCTCACCCCAGAGTGACCACAGAAGCATCAATAACCCCCAGAGCTGTCACCGCAGTGCACGGAGCGTAATTGTTCTTCCATACTTGACTATTTTCTGTGAAAGCAGAATTGTTTACTCTTTTCTTCTAAATCCTCCGCAGGGCCTGTTACCACGTCTCGGTATTTGCTGTTTGGGGAATGAAGGAATGAATGACTTGAATGAACCCCATCAACTGGTTCTCAAGGGAAAAGCTGGGGGCTGCTGACCTTGACCCCCCACACACCCCCTTCTTTCTTCTCAGCCTCATGGCTGCGTTTCTCCTGCTCTGGTCTGGTCCCCTCCTCTGCCCCTCCTGTTCTCTTCTGTAATGAAGAAGGAGAAAGAAACACCTTAAAGATGTTTCCTGAGCACCTTCAGATGCACCTGTCTACTGACCTGCCCCCGCCATGGGGTGGGCAACGTCACTGCTGCCCCCACGAGCCAAGGGTCAGTCGAGGACTCACACCGGCAAAGGGCACCTGGTGGACCCGAGTCCTGAGCTCCAGACCCCAAAGCCGGCGTCCACCCAACTCCGGCGTCCTGGGAGCACCTGGCCCAGCCCCAGCTGGAGCTCTGGCGCCCTGGGCTCTCCTGCCAGAAGCTGGCTGCTTTTAAAGGACAGAGAGACAAACTGCACTTGGCTACATCGCCCGAGATTCCTGGGAGCAGAGTAACCAACACAAACAAAACCTACGAAAAGTCCAAATCGTCACTTCCATCCACTTGGCTCCTCTGCTGGGCCGGAGCCCAGAGCCACATGTGTGAGCGCCCGGTTTGTGGCACAAAGCGTCACGACGGGGACACCAGGTGGGGAAGCAGAGGCAGCCACAGGGCTCGTGGACGGTCCCAGAGTCCGTTCCCTTCTGTTGGTGACTATTTCTGAACCTTCCTCCGCGGTGACGATCAGTGAGGGAACGGTTTCCTCTGGGGCAGCATTTCCCCAGCGCCCAGCCCGGTGCCTGGCATACAGTAGGAGCACAATAAATGTGTTGACTACGTAAATAAACGAGTGCACCGGGGTGTTTCCAGAGAGGATGTCCCAGGGATGTGCAGGTGTGCACATCCACCCGTCCGAACATCCCTTCCTGGCCCCAACCGGAAGTCACCACGGGAGACCCCAGCTGGGATGAACCGCCACGTCCCCCCCACCGAGTGGGGACAGGCATCCAAGCGGCACCATGTTCATCCTCCCAGCTCTTCTCCTGGGCGCTGTTTTGAGACGCGCTTTGGGGTTCTGCTGTCAGAGTGACAAACGCAAGTTCTGACTGGGAAAGGTCCAGGAAGCTGCCACTGAGGACAGGCAGCACTGATGTCACCCAGGCGCGTGTGCTGAGGCCACCTGCCCCCGTCCCCAGAGGCTGCTGAGCGATGCCCTCCCAGCGCTTTTAGTACGACCCTCCCTGCTTGGAGAACATTCTACACACCAGGTCCGGGAAGGGCGATCTCCCCTTTCAAAAGCGAAAAATGAGGCAGCGTTTGGCGTTGTTGTCCAAGCGTGTTTGCGGGGCTTCCCGTGTGCAAAAGGTCTCAGTGACACAAGGACACAGAGTGCAGGGACCTCAGGGTCTGAGTCAGCGGCTCTCAAATGCTGACACGCACAGGTGCCACCTCGGAGTCTTGTTAAAGTGCAGAGTCTCACGCGGTGGGTCTGGGCGGGCTGAGGGTCCGCATGTGTCACAGGCTCCCAGGGACGCCGAGGCTGCCATCCCGGGGCCAGGGGTGCCGATAACCCCCGAGAGTTCGTTAGAAAGGCGAATTCTGGGGCCCATCCCAGAATAAATGAGCGCACCCCAGTCAGAATCCCGGGGACCTGAGCCAGACATGGACTCGTAGTCTTTCTCTGCACGACAGAGCGGGCACTCGGGGTGACAGCCACCCCGGACAGCGGAGACAGTCGGGTCTGCACAGACACTCGGCAGTCGACAGATGGGCCTCCCGGGACGGGACAGACGCTGTGATGATGATGCACAAAGTTACTCGGGAGCTCGGGGGGCGGGGAAGGATTGGGGGGTGACACAGGGGGGTGGAATCGGACCTGGGCACCGGGGGTGGCACTCCCGCAGGGTCATGGCAGGGCAGCAGGGGGCGGGGAGGCTCGTGGTTTGCTTGGAAACAGTGCGTGTGAATCAGCTCAGGGCCGGCACCCGGGCTCCAGCGTGGAAACGGGGCCGCGGAGGCAGGGCTGGGGGCTGGGAGCCAGAGCTCGTGAGAGGGCAGTGCCAGGGCCGGCTGCAGCCCCACAGGCTCGGCGCCCCCGCCCGCCCGCCCGGCTGGTCCGTCTTCCCAGGCCCCTGTCCCGAGACCCCGCTGGGGGAGAGAGACGGGAGACGACTCGGAGAGGGAGATGCAGGGCTGGCGTGATCCGGGACGCTCCAAGATAAACACGCAGGGACGCTGCAGTCGAGACCGATTGCTTTAGCCATGGGAAAAAAATTAGCGTCAGGCGCTGCATTTCCATAAAGCATTCTGTCTGGTTTTGATTTCGCAGATGTAAAACAACACGCAGGCAATCTGGAATTAAGTTGGACTACTTCAAACTGTTTCTATAAACCGCACTTGGGATTCTCTCAGCATTTCTGAGATTCAATTTACAGAGATTTCTTCAAGTCCAAAAGAAAAAAAAAAAAAAAAAGCCAGAGGAAAGGAAAAAAACAACCCAAATAAACTCTGGGCGGGGGGACATCACCGGGGTCCGTGGTTTGTAACACGTTACCGCAAACGTCCCGGCCCGGCAGGGGCGGACTTTCCTACGGTGCTTAACTGGTGCACACACACTGTTCTCATTACCGACACCGGGAAGTGCTGCGTTCGGGAGATTTTCCTTCCTGCACTCAACAAAATCTGCATCTTAATCAGAGAGAATTCAGTTGTTAATAGGACACGTGTGTTCTCGTGTCACACGTGACACTGCAGTGACACACCCGGGCAGGTGCTGGGAGCTCAGTGCACCCCCAGGGACGTGAGCCCAAGGGTGCCGGGCATCTGCTGGGCCTGGCAGGATCCGAAAGGCTCTTGTCAGAGGTGGCTTTGCTGGGCCACGCCAGGCAAAGAAGGGCTGCCTCAGTGTCCCCGCCCGGCTCTGCCCTCTCAGGGAGCAGCAGCCAGGTGAGCAGGACCCCCAGGGACCTCCACAGGGACCTCAGCAAGACCCGACCTGCAGGCCAGACCATCCTTGGCCCGGGGACCTGCAGGCCGGACTCCCTGGCTCCGCTTACAGAGGGAGCTGCTGCACCCCCAGGGCCTCCCCCTGCCTGTCCTGCCGGGTTGCCAGAGCCTTCCTGGTCCAGTGTCCCACGTGTGTCCCTGTGGCTCGTGGGGGCCAGCTCCTCTGGAGCTCAAGCCCGGCTGCCTCGAATGCTTTGGCTGGCCACGTCTCCCGGCCCAGCCAGAACCCCGGAGCCAACCCAGAGAGCGCGGTGTTTATTTTACTTTGCATATATTCTTCCAACACAGAGGAGCATGAATACATGCAGCTTTTACACCCCGGGCTGCGCATTCCAGCAGCCCTGTCTGCTACTTTGCTGCGCTTTTCGTCTGCTGGGAGAGCTGGGCGCCCACACGGTGTGGGGAGACCCTCCGCTGGCACTTACATTCTAGAGCCATCTTCTGCCCCTTCACCCCGAGGGCCCCTCTGGGGGACCAGGCGGCCCAGAGCCCCGGAGCAAAAGTGGGGCTTGGCGAGGAGCTCTCCAGCATGGGGTGGATGCCTGGCTCGCCCTCCCCGCACGTGATGGAGCCCGCGCTGGGCCGCGGCGCTTGCCTGGGTCGCCTGGCCCTCTGCTGGGAGGAGCAGCTCTGGCAGCGAGCGCGGCCTCCCATTACCGGCTGATTTATAAGGAAGAGGGGGAAGGCCAAATGCGGATGCCATTAGCACAACCTCATCTGGACCCCGTGATGAAAACAGCGTCCTCGAACACAGACAGGGACGGGGCTCCCAACGCATCCTCCCAGGAGAAAGGCCCCGGGGTCTGCCCACCCCCGTGCGGCACCGCTCGGGCACCAAGCAGCCCAGCCTGCCTTAGCAACAGGACGGCCGAGGAGGACCCCGTCTGCCATCGGCACGGTGGGCTACAATTTGAGAGTGGGATGCTTGTGTTGTTCTACTGAGCCCCGGTCAGCATCCGTGGGCGTGGGAGAGATAGCACGTGTCTATGTGCGGGCCTGTGTGTGTGTGTGCACATGTGTGTGCGTGGTGTGTGCGGGCCTGTGTGTGCGTGTGCATGTGTGTGCACCTGTGTGTTCACATGTGTGTGCATGGTTTGTGGGTGTGTCTGTGTGTGCATGTGTGTGCATGCCTGTGTGTACATGTGTGTGCATGGTGTGTGTGCACCTGTGTGTGTGCATGTGTGTGTGTGTGCGTGGTGTGTGTGTGCCTATGTGTGCATGTGTGCACACACACGTGCATCCCAGCACAGGCCCAGCCCGAGACAGGCGGGAACCACAGGCAGTGACCTTACGACAGGGCGGTTCCACCCCCTCAGTCCCCTCCCCGGAGCTGCTGTTACCATATATTTGCCTTGCACACCATAAACCCACACTATGATACAATATGATACTTTGTTACTATCTGTTTGCCTTACGCACCAATGCAATATGATACATTGTTACCATATGTTTGCCTTGAGCACCATTAACGCACAATATGATAGAATGATACATTGTTACCATGTTTGCCTCAGAAAGTCAATGATCTTTTCGCCTGTTTGTTTGAAATCTTTGTTAAGATACAATTCACTTACACCAAAGTCACCCATTTAAAGAGTGCAGCTCCACAGAGCAGAGGTTTCAGAATCCCACGCAGGGCTCGTTAAAGGCAGACCCTCCCCACGGTCTGGGCAGGTCTGGGCAGGGGCCTGAGGGTCTGAGCTTGTAGCAAGTTCCCAGGTGACGCCGCTGCTGCGGGCCCAGGACCCCACCACGAGAGTCCCTGGATAAACAAAATCACAAACTCAAATTACCCACCTAACCTGAAGGATCACACGTCCAACCCTGGGAGGATGGGCAGGGGTGTGGTGGGGTCCAACAGAAAGGTCCTAATGGCCCCATTTCGTGGCCTGACCCACAGCTCTGCGGAAACATGAAGCCTGATGCGGAGCAGAAGGGACGTCCCCCACCCAGGTGAAGGTGACCCCCGTCTGGCCGAGGCGAGGCCGCAGTTCTAACTCAGCGTGAGTCCTGGATGGGCGAGTGAGTGGGTCTCCTTCCTCCCGCCCTGGTCCGAGGTCTCCTCTGGAGGCCAACCCAGCGTGGGGAAGACCCAAGTCTGCACCAAATATAAGTTGGGCAAGGCACGTTTCTTTTACAAAATAGTGTTACATTTTGTGCTTTCCCAGCGCAGCAAAGTTAAACTTCCTTTAAAAACAAACTTGTGGGTAAACAAAAGCCAAACAAAATGCTGAGAAAAGGCCACCTCATGCTCCGCCCTTCTCTGCTCCCCTTGCAAGAGGCAGGCCATGTGCTCCTTTTTGCACGTGGGTGCCGTGGGGAGGGCCTGGCCCCCTGGCACCCAGCTCATCACCTGCCGCTGCCCCCCTCCCCGCTCCGCCCTGTGCTCGCGGGACCTCCTGCCGCCACATCTCAGGGTCACTGCCCCCCATCTCCAGTCCTGCGGCTCAGGCCGTAGCAGAGGGAGGGGCCGCCAGTGGCCTCCAGGGTTTGATCAGCAGGATAAGGAGAGAAAAGCCCCACGACTCCGTCGCCAGTGAATAAAGCATCAGTGTCGCCACTGCCCGAGAGTCACACGTTCAAAAGCTCCGGACTACGAGAGCCACCACCTTAAAGGGCTGAGTCAGGCTTTCCGGGGAGCGACTTAGACTTTGCTGCCACAGAAAAGCCGGCTCGGTCTCGGCTGTGCCTGCCCTTGGCAGGAGGAGCCGAAAGCAGGATCTGCCACTGTGGACGGTGCGGACAGCGTGGACGGCACATCCCTGGGGCCGAGTCCGGGACGGGAAGTGCCGTTAAGGAGACCTGACACCGTTTTCTTTCCGAGTAGCTTTAGAACGTGCTGCTTCAAATCTAACTAATATTCTGGCTTTGACAGATTCACATGGAAGGAAAACCAAGTTCGTTTGCCAGCGGGGGGGAGGGCAGGGGGAGACGGGGCAGCACCCACAGGTTGCACGAGGTCGACACCCCCAGCCCGCGGTGAACGGCACTTTCATGTGCTGTGGCCGGTCTGACGTTTCCGCTGTGAGGTGGAAGCTGGGCACACCGTGTGTGGTTTGGCACGTGAGTTCATCTGAGCCCCCTAATCCGCCTCTGTGCTCACATTCTGTGTCCCTGACGCCCCCCGCCCCCTTTTAATCCAGATGAGTGAAGGACTGAATTGGCCCGGAAATGTTTCTGCTCCAGTGAAACATTATCCCCCGTCAGTCACAGAAGCACAGGGACGACGGCTCCTTCGCGCTGCGGCTTCTCCGACCCCAGGGACGCTCACGCCGTTGGGGACGACAGCGGCTGGGTCATGTGCCCCACACTTGAGCGCCCCGCCCGGCCTGAGCTTCCCAGGCAGCGCAGAAGAGCCATCACTTCCGCATCTGCGTGTCACGTATGTGCTGCGTGCAACATCTGCTCGGTTGTCTCTTTTTGTGAAGCTCCTTTTTGCCCAAACTTGTGACAGAGCAGACGAGTGAGCAAGACGGTGTGCGGGCGCTGTCGTCCTGACAGACGCGGGGTGGTACCAGTGTGCGGCTGGCAGGTCGGGGACGGCCACCACAGGCAGCCAGCAACCTGCCAAGGACGAGTGTGTCGCAATAATGATAAAGCATGTCCCCGCCTCCTGTTTTCTCTGGCTATTGTTTGAGTTCCAAGACCCTGACTGCCTGGAGCAGGGCCTGCCTAGGATGTCGCGGGAGATCGGGGGTGCGCAGAGGCCGCCGTCGCGTCACCGTCCAGCGCCCTGGCGGACAAGCCTCCGGCAAGGTCTGGAGGGGCAGCCTGGCCACACTCCCTGGCACCGCTGAACAAATCTCCTTCTTGACGCCTCTGCAACCGTGATGCCAAGCCCTTGGACGTCCCCTGGGGCCCGGGTCCAATTCATCATGCTGTCTCTACCACTCATCTCTGGGTCACTGTCCTCACGGAGGGGGCAACACCAGTGATGGCATTCACCCTGGAGTCTCCCGAGACAGGAGCGTCCCAGGGTGGAGCGCATGAGGCCCCGCGTGTTGAGGGACACGAGGCTGCAATGCGTGGGCGTCTGTGTGGTCTGGTGCTAAGGACGCAGGGTCCCAGCAACTCGGAGTGTTTTACGAGCCACGGTTGGTGCCGGGCACCAGGCGACGTGGTCCACGGGGCTCACGCTCTCTCGCCCTGGGCTTCCCAGAACAAGAAGCGTTTGTGTTCAGATCCCAGCCGCCCTGTCATGGACAGCTCTGCTGATCCCTGTGTGCCTGCTTGTGTGACTTAGGAAAGATAATGACTACTTTACAGTTGTTAGATCAGAGCAGCGTGGCCGGCCGAACTCTGGGACTAAAGGAGCCAGTGAAATTGATTTTCTCCGTGGTTCTCCGTTTCCGATGGCACTGACTTCTCTCACTTTCTTCCTTCTGCCTGTGGAGTTTCATTTACCCATCTTTCTCTAGCTCCTCAAGGTGACAAGTGATTTGGGACCTTTCTTGTTTTCTAATCTAAGTATTTAATGCTATACATTTACCTCCTAAGTACTACTTTAACTGCATCCTATACATTTTGACAGGTTGCATTTCCATTTTCATGCAGTTCTGAATACTTTCTAATTTCCCCAGTGATCTCTCCTTTGACACATGAGTTATTTAGAAGTGTCTTGCTTAACTTCATATGTTTAGGGAGTTTTCAGACATCTTTCTGTTACTGCTATCTAGTTAAATAAATCATCTTGTGGTCAGAAAACATATTTTACATGATCTTGACCTTCTAAAATTTGTCGAAAAGAGTATCCTTATTCCACTGAGTTACATGGGCACTTCTGGGGGGAAAAATTTACTGATGGGGTCTATTTCTGGCCTTGATTCTGTTCTGTTGACCTGTGTATCTATCACACTGTCTTGACTACAGGGGTATAATGTTACCAGTACATCTTGCAGTCATGTGTCTTCCAACTTTGTTTTCCTCTTTCAAAATTGTTTGAGTTATTTAAGTTCCTTTGGATTTTTCCTTGTAATTTTCTTCCTGTCTGGTTATTTTTGATTAAATGCCAGACATTGTGAATGCTCACTGTTGATTTCTGTCTTTTGTTGTACTCCTTTAAATAGCGTTGGATTTTATTCTGGTGTGCAGTTATTTGGAATCGGTGTGATCCTCCCGAGGCTTGCTTTAAAGTGTTGTCAGGGTGGGTCCAGAACAGCCTCAGGCTAGGACTGATTTACCACCATTACTCAGACAATACTCTTCGGAGGGTTCTACTCAATGCCCTGCGAGTCTAAGGTCTTCCCTCCCTAGCTGGTGGGAATACAAACTATCCCCAGCCCTTGCGAGCTCCGAGTATTGTTCTGCCAGCTCCTCTTGGGTGGTTCTTCCCCAGCCTTCAGCAGTTTCTTCGCACACACACAGATCAGCGCTCAGCCAAAACCTCAGGGGACCTCTCTGCAGCTGCTTGGAGCCCTCTCTTCGCAGCTCCTTCCTGCCCAGTTCTCCGCCCTCCGAGTCTTGGTAAATTTCCCTCCCTGGGCTCCAGTTTTCTCTCCTGGACTCAGTGACACTGCCACCTGTATTTCACCCCCTACCTGCAGCGAGCCGTGCGGCCGTAGGACACTCTTCTCCCAGGGATCACAGGCTGGTACTGTCTGTTCTCCAGTGTCGAAAACTGCACTTTGCACATTGCGCCCAGGTTCTGGGAGTTCACAGCAGGTGGGTAAAACCCATTTCTGTTGCTCCGTGTTGGCCGGAACCAGATGTCCAAATAATCAGTCAAATGTTCAGAAGAGTATTTTGGGCTAATGTGGGGTTGATAGTTTTTTATTTCCACATTTTAAATATAAACCCTAAAAATACATGCCCTCTTCTGCCATTAGCATTTCATCCACAACAGGAAGGACATAACCCCAGGGCCAGGGCAAGGCAGCTGTGGGCCTGACACCCACGAACATGCTCTGTGCAGTTTCCGTGTTCAGGGACAACTACGGATAGAGACAGTGGTGACACAGTGCCCCGCAAGAGGAGTTAAGAAAGTTGTTGTTATTTCGGGGTATGTATTTGAAGCCGAGCTCGTGAGCCTGATGCGCGTCTCACCTGTAGCCCTGGCACCTCGGGGACCAATCTGCCGGTCCCTGGAGCCCTTTCTCGGCAGCTTTTTCCTCCCCAGTCTCCTGCTGCAGGAGGGTCTCGGGGGCACGAGGCAGGCTGGGTCTGGGGGCACAAGCACCGATCGCTGGGCTTCCAGACGCACTGCACGCAACGCTGGGTGTTCCCAGGGGGTCCCTTGTGTCAGTGATCACATCGAAGTGTCAAGGTGACCCTGGAGCGCAGGCGAGTTTTCTGCCCTGCAGAAAACGGCAAGAACTGCCACGTGGCACAGCCACCCCCAGGGCACACGAGCAAAGGACAGGACTTCGGCAGCACTGTGGCCACCCGCACCCGGCACACACGGCCCGGCACAGGAGCCGAGACAGACTGTGACGGACGAGCGGGCAAAGAAACATGGCGTGTTCACAGGGAAACGCTACACAGCCTCAGAAAGGGAGGGGCTCTGTCACTGCAACAGCAGGGACCCACCTGGAGGACGCCGAGCTACGTGCGGTGAGTGGACACAGGAGACAGGTGCCGCAGATGTCGCTGGGACACGGAGGCCTTGAGTGGGGGATCCCGGGGGCCCCATCACCTGTCCTCGGGGCCCCGGGTGGCTCCACGTGTGCCCATGACCTCGTATGGGGTCTTGCAGGCCTTACGTAACTTCCTTCTAACGGAACTCCGCCGAGATTCCGCCGAGATTCCAGCGTCTCTCCCGAGGGCCTGGCTGGGCTCCGCCTAAGATCAGCGGGACACGCCCGGCCAAGTTCGGTGCCCCTGCAGAAGTCTGCGTGTCAGACCAGACTCCGGTCTTTTGAAGTTGAGATTCTGTTAACACTTGGCCCCGAACTAGAGGGTCGGTAAGAGACTCATAAAAAAGATTTGAAAGGCTACCCGGGCGCCAATCAGCTCTTACAAAACTGTGCTTTGATGAGCGAAGTGTAAATGAGTCAGAGACACATGGCTCCCACTTCCCCGAAACACACGCGCTGCGGAGTGAAACGGGTCGGGGGCTGGGGGGGGGGGTGCCGCGGGCCAAACTGCACCACAGGTTGTGCCAGATTCCAACTGCTGGGGGGGGGGAGATGGTTTGAGACATCCGGCTGACATGAAAACACTGCCGGGTTCCTCTTTGTTGAAGCAAACTCTGTTCTTGTTAAAACCTAATCAGACCATCGACTGTGAGCAGTGACCGTCCCGGGCAGCAGCGCAGGGAGCCCCGTCAGCTGCACAAGAGCCTCTTTCAGCCGAGGCTGGCGGGGGGGCTTCGCTGTCACCCCCCCATCCGTGGTTCTGCCCGGGACGGCACCCTCCACTCTCCGGTGCCACGCCTAAGCACTGGGTCACAACTCCCAGATGGCATTGGGACCCCCCCTTCCAGGCTGGCCCCGGGGTCTTCCTCCCTCCCCCTGGGAACCGCCTTCCCGCATTCCTCACCGGGGTGGGGTCTCAATTAGAGACACCAAACAGAGTTTGGGTTCATTTTACGCAGGAACTCCGGGCTTGCAAATTTACAACAACTGGCAGAGCACAGGCACCAAGTGTCTGTTGAATAGCTCGACTGAGTAAATAATTAACACAGAAACGATTAAGGTGTCATCTGCACCCTTAAGGAGCAAGGGAGACAGGCGTGGACAGAGCGATTGTGCCACCAGCAGAGGCAGGGCACCCCGTCAGGGTGACAATGAAACTGGCCAAGCAAACCAAGACGCCGTGACAGCAAACGGGTCACAGAAGGCAACTGATAAGACAGATGCTTTTTTGGAAAGATCTATTTACTGTCCGACATTTTTATTTATTTTTTACTGGTGGACGTATAAAATAGTTCTACTTAAAGCCTATTATCAAAAACAACTTATTTCAAAAATTAAAATATATATCTGTCTATTAAAGTAAAATTCTAAAGAGTGACTTATATTGATTTTGGGGATATTTTAAATGTAAGCAGAATAACTACTCTTGCTACATATTTACAAACTTTGTTTTTCGACCCTATCTGCTTCCAAGACTAGGTCACTGGTGTTTTCTTTTTTCTTTGAGGAATGTCTTTTTTCATTATTTTTTTACTTTTGTTTTTTCATGAAATGTCCCCCAATTTTCTCCAATATTGTATTATTGACAAATTTAAAATTGTTGATGCCTTCGACCGGCTCTGCGCCGTAGAGTCCGGTGTCTTACGGACAAGACGCTCTTCCGCGGCTCCGCGGGGCCCGGGCAGCAGGAGCAGGCACACGGGGGCCGTTCCTGGTTGTGACGTGTCCGTGTGGACACGTGTGGCTGTGTACACGGGTGCTATACCTTTCATCTCTGTCCAGAGAACTTTTCATCAGCAAATATTTTGCAAGTCAAAAGTCGTCCAAGAAGTTGTCTCGATTTACAATGCTTTTGAATGTTCTGCCAAATCTAAATGCTCCAAAGTCTCAGGCTGTCTCAAGGACGTTCCGTTGGAGCGCAGACCGCAGATGCGTCCAGTTAAGAAACGGGAATCTCGTCAGGACACTCCACGGTGACGCGGTCGGCCGTGACCCTGCACGTCAAGTCCCGGGAACAACACCGGTTCCTGCCGTCTGGTCTCCGCAGCCCACCCCGTTGCTCTTGCGGGAAACATTTCAGCATCTTTCTTTGAGCAGACTTTTTTTTTTTCTTTTGGGCAATAATTGCACTTGGCGGAAGCTTTATGAACTAAAGTTTTCTGACACAATATTCACTGAATAATTAAGTTTCTAGCAAAGTGTATACAAGACGCAACCCAGACTGAGAGGGCTGCTTCACAGCGTGGCTCTAGACCCTACCGGGTGGCAGGTGACAGACAGGAGCATCCACTGCTGACATTTCATTTTGTGTTTTCAGGCGACGTCGGTTCATCACACCAGCTTTGTGGCTGCGTCACTCTCGTCACAGCTGCACGTTTTGGCAACTCGTTTCTGCTCTGACGGGGACAGAGTTCTGACATGACTGTTGCTCGCTGGTGGCATCGTCCATTCTACGCACGTTCCCGCCCCGCACGCTGTGCTGATTTAGTGAAGACAGTTTCTACCGAGATGTTACTTATGCTCCACCCAAACTGTCCTTGCGTTATCGCTGCAAAGACAAATGGCTGACGCCTTCGTGTTGAACTTTTCAGCTGCGTTAACAAATGATTTTGTGTTTCCTGAGCTCCTCGGTGCTCCTGCCTGCCGGCGGCCCGGTGGCTCCGTGCATCCCGCAGGTCGACAGTGGAAAATGGCACCGTGTCTGGGGACAAAGGCCAGCAGGGCAGCAGGCCCCGCGCCTCTCCCGCCAGCCTCAGCAGGGAGGGACACCGGGCCCCAGTCCGCGTTTGGGCACAACTGCGTCCTGACACCCTCAGGGGAAGACGTTAGTTATGTCGGTCTGGGAAGAGTTGAGGAAAGAGAGACGGGTTGACCAGCCACCTCCCAGCCCCCCGAGACCTGCTCACCACCCACGTGCCCCTCGCCCTCTTAGAAAAGACCCCAACAAAACCAGAAGCTGGAAGTCAGAGCGTGCGAGCCAGTTCGTGTCAGCGCAACAGTGAGCAGCGATCCCTCATTACAGTAAAAGCTCCGGGACGAACGCCAGACCGAGAAGGAAACCAGCATTGCCTGCCGTGCGGGGAAGGTGAACTTAAAAAGAAATTCATCTAGAAACTCATTAAAGTCTAGCGAGATTCTCCTTCCCACCGAAGCCGCTGGGCCTGACGTTGGCTGTCCCTTTGCTTAGGAGGGAGAGTAGCGAGCCATAGAGACGGCTTGTCACTGTCACCACGCCTTCCTCCTGGTCACACTCACAGGATTGGGAAGAAGTAGGACAGGGATGCCTCCCACGGGCGTCAGTGTGACCGAATGTCGTGCAGGTAAAATCATCTACGGGGGTACAGGAAACACTAACAGTATTCACGCTTAAGGAAACTGAGTCAAAAAGAGGGAAAACAAGCTGCTCGGGGTCACCCAGGTGGCCTTGGGACCAGGCGCCTACCCGCCTGCCACCCTGCTTGCCGGCACACAGGCTGCCAGCCAGGACGGAGGTGGCACCTGCCGTGTGGGACCCACCGCCGAGCTGTGCCGTCCGGTCCAACCCCGCCCTCCTGCCCCTGTGAGGGACACGCCTGCTTCGCCAGCCAGACGGCCTCAGCCCGTGCCAGTGACAAGGCACAGAGATGGCCGGCCCGGGCATCTGCGCAGCCAGAAACGTCACTGCACAACAGGAAGTGTGAAACACCCCCTAGAATACGGTGAATGACTTCAGACGATAGGAAGAACACTCAGATAAACATTTAGAGGTTTGGACGAAATGCAGCTGTTTTGAAGGAAAATGAGACGTCAGAAAGAGGCTCGACTGCCGATTTCCCTGCGAGACACCGCGTGGGATGCGGGGACATGGGGACAAGCGGCTCCTGCCCACCCCCTCCCCCCGCAAACCAAGCGGCTCTTCCACCGTCGCCGTCCAGCCCTTCCCTGCCAGGAGCGGAGTCTCGGCGCCCGCTCGGCACAGACGCAACAGCCGTGGCCTGTCCCCCAGGGCTCTGGGAAGAGGGACACACGTAGACCAAGGTGACAGTAACGACCTATCCCAGGACTGCGCTCCCAGAGTGCCCGGCGCTGCGCTGGACCCAGCAGACGCCCTGACACTCGTGAGCCCCGCGCGGGCAGCCCCGAGGACACATGGAGCCCCGCGCGGGAGGGACGTCCCTGCGGCGGCTCCACGGGCAGCCAGCGCCCAGGCGGAAACCCCGGGCGAAGCGGCCTCTCTGGAAACGGCTGTTTGGGGCTGTGTTTTCTCCGAGGCTTTGTTACCAGGGACGTCTTGTTCCAAGTCCCTACACCTCACCTGAGATCATCATCCGTCTCCATGAAAAGACAGAGTAACTGTTTCCATCCCTGCCGGCCAGGTCGGGCGGGCGCGCGCCAGGCTGCTGCTGGCTGGGCAGCGAGACAGGGCGGGGAGAGGGGAGGCTGCTGCCCACGCGCCCAGCCCGGGCCACGCCGCCCCGGCCCTCCCAGCCTGCGCCTCGGCAGCACCACGAAGGCCCCCGGGGAGGATGCCCCGGTCGTTCCACGTCACCTTTGCCGTCCCCAACGCGCCCAGTGCCGGTCAGGTGCCAGCCGTGCACGAGAAACTCCCACGGTGAATTATTTTGTTTAACCCCTGCAAGAGCAGCACGGTGCCAGCATTAATTCTTATCCACATTTTAAAGGTAAAAATCTGATGCTTCAACCTCTCACACGTGGGGTCAGTGGTTTTTGACAAAGAAGCCAAGACCGTTCCAGGCAGCAGGAATCGTCTTCAACAAACGGCGCCAGGATCGCTGGATTCCTACGTGCGAAAGAACGGAGCCCCCGCCCCGCACCACGTACGGCAGTAACTCACGGCGGATCCAGGGTAAACACAAGAGCTGCAACTACAAAACCCTTAGAGGAAAACAAAGGTGCGAATCTTTGTGACCTTGGATTAGGCAATCGCTTCTTACACATGACGTAAAAACACAGCAAGAAAAGAAAAAATACATCATTTACATCAAAATTAAAACTTTTATGCCGAGCACACCATCATGAAAGTGAAAAGGGCCGGGCGTGGTGGTGCCTGTGCGCCTGGAACTTCGGGAGGCTGAGGCAGGAGGATCGCTTGAGCCCAGGAGTCGAGGCTGAGCTGAGCTGTGATGACGCCACTGCATTCTGCCCAGGTGACAGAGCGAGGCCCTGTCTCAAACAGGAAAGACACACAGTGGGAGAAAAGGCTTGCACATCACATATCTGGTAAGGAACTTGTGTCTAGAATATGCAAAGAATTCCTGCAACTCAATGAAGACACGGAACCTAACACGCGGGCAGAAGACCTGGCCAGCCATCTCTCCAGAGAAGACACACGCACGGCCAATAAGCATCTGAAACGACGGTCGCCGTCATTAGCCGTCGGGGACGCGGATCAGAACGGGGCTGGGACAGGAGCCGCCTGTCCCCTCGGGGACCACAGCTGCACTCAGCCCAGCACGGCGGAGAGGGGTCCCTGATACCGTCCACCTAACGGAGACGCCTAAATCCACACAGTGACCTTCCAGTGTACAGGAATCTGGACACGGCAACCGCACTGCCAGGTACGTTGGGCGCAGAGACGTGGGCACAACCGTGTCCGAAACGTGAGCTCTCAGATCCAGCAGCGGCGTGTGCAGGAGACCCCCAGGTCCTCACCGTGGGGAGCGACGCAGCCACTCGAGCGGGGCTGGGCCGACTAGGACAGAACGACAAGAACCACGGTGTGTGGGGGGGGTGTCGAGTTCACCCACTGGCAGGAGGGAAGAAAACCACGTCCCATGTGTCCACACAGGTGCCGACACGAGGCATCTCGAACTCTGTGGGCGGTGACCTCGGTCGGGGACGGTGACTGTGAGCTTCACACCTGCACGCACTACTCACGTCCTGGAAGAATGAAGATCCCCTGGGCCCTGGGGTGGGCGGGCACATCGCTCTGCCACTGGGGAAGTCCCCAGGGTGACCCGTAAGTCCTCTTCCCTGCTCCTTCTTTCCTTCCACCACGCCGGGCGGCCTCACCGACTCAGACACGTTTGCGTGGGGAGAAACATCGGGGCCCGTCAAGCGCAGCCCCTGCCGCACGGGCAAGGGGCTTGGGGGCAGCTGGGGCAGGTGACAGGGCGGGGCCTGCACCTCCTCCACCCCCGTGATGGCAGGGGAGCCCACGCTCCGGCAAGGAGCCCACGCTCTGGGCACGGCCGCTCTGCCGCCTTGCCTGGATTCAAGGGGCACGGAAGGCGCTAGAATGTGTGGAAATGGGCCCCCATCTGGGCGCACCTGGGCCCTGTCCACGCCCCACCCCAGCGATCTGCCCGGGACAGGGGGGGGCTTCAGCATGAAGAGGGACCCCCCACGCTGCCCCCCCAGGACGAGAACACGGCGGAAGACGCCGGCATGGCCCAGTGGCCTCTGCAGCACGTCAGGGGGAGGAAGCAGCATTTGGAGCAAATCCCTGTGACAGAAACTTGCCGCAGCTCCAAAGCCATTAGTGAGAGCACAAATGGTTCAAGTCTGCTAAGTCACCAGGCCAGGGTTTGCGCGAGACACGTGGCACGAATCGCCACGGTAACGGCCCTCCTGCCGGATCCGTGCACGGGTCTTTCTCACCTTAGAATTCCCAGAAAACGATCGATCCTCTGGAAATGAAGTTGTTTTCAAGGGAAGGGAGCGATCTACCAACTGCTAAGTAATCTTTATGTTAAAAAAAATCCACCCGGAGGCCCAGAGAGAGGTTAATGGTTTGCTCCAATTATTAGCACAGATGTCGGGACAAAGCATGAATGTCTTAGGGTTCACCCGTGAATCCTTCGACGGCATCGGGGCTGGCACAGGACGGGGCAGGAGCACACCCAGCTGGGGACGGCTCCGTGCAGAGCTATTTAGCGGGCCAGGCGGGGGCAGCCAAAATCCACAGCTGCCGAGCCCCGGCCCCACCAGCACTGCCAGGGAGGAGCAGCTGCGTCCCCCCTAGCCCCACAAAAGTCCCCGCCCAGGAATGTCGGAAAACCCAGTGGAAACTGGATAGCGCCTGGGGTCCGGCCACGGCAGCCGCTGCCCTCCTGACGCCAAAGCCCATCTCAGAGGGTCGTGTTGCCCCAGGGGGAGGCGGTGCCTGGCGCAGAGCACCGGCCAAATGGTAATTTTTCCAACACATTTAAAATGAAATCTTCCTTCTGCTGCAGTCCTCAGAACTGTTTTTCCACCAACGGTCGGAGGCACCGGCCTCGCCCCCAGCCCGTGGCTGCCAACGTCAGCACCCCCGGCCCGCGCCCCCGAGCGCCAGGGAGCCTTTCCCTGTCTGCCGCGGCGGGAAGGAGGACGGCCAGCGTCTCTGCAGGAACTCGCCCTTTGCAAGAGCAGTTATCAACCCGGAAGCACCTTCTGAATTTCCAGGTTCCCACGACCTTGTCACTTGAAGCAACTTGTGGCTTCACAGCTTTTGGTTGTGATTAACGTACGGACGTCCGCATGTTTGTTCGACGCTCCTACCAACCCCTGGGCTCGGTTTCGTGTGAACTGTAGTTTGCAATTCAGAAGTGGCCGGAACAGGGGTTGTTCTCTGCCGGCAGGTCCGGTACAGGAACCGAATGGACTGTGTGGGCTTCCCAGGCCGGGCACGATTCCCTGCACCAGCACGATCCGCTGCCCCGGCTGGCCACGAGGTGTGGGTGGAGTGTGCGCTCAGCCTGACGCTCCGTGCTGCCCATGTGGGCGCTCATGTGAGCAGCACATCACCTCCAGCGAGAAGCCCTCTCTGCAGAGCAGCCGCCCTTGGACTTGGCCGGCCGCGTGGCTCCCGAGATTCTAGAAGGCTTCGCCCTGCATGGCTTCACCCCAATGCTGGTGCAGGGACACCGTGTTGTTTCCAAGCTAGTTTAAATAGTGAGTCATAAAATACATTTAAGCACTTTTCTCCTGGACTTTTCAGGACTACACTTTTAAACCCCTTTGCCTCTGCCTCAGTTTCCCCACTACATCAACTTGAAACTCAGAGAGACAAGAGACCACATGGAGAATTCCAGAGCTTGCCTCCGAGACCGCACGCCCTTCTGCAGGGGGGCCGGGCTCATGTGCTTAGTTAAAAGTCGCTACCGAAAAATGAGCACCCTCCGCGGCCCCCGGGAACTGCCTGCTCAAAGCCTGCAGGCAGGAGGCTCCCGCCGGGCCCCGCCGGATTTTAACACTTTCTGTTCATGGGGCACTTTCGGCAGCCTGCGAGGGGATTGTCCCCGAGTGTCAGAAGACCACCCGCAGCCCAGTCACCTGGGGGCTCGTCACAGAGCAGATTCTGGGCCCCCAGATCATGCTTGTGCCCACTTCAGCATAAAAACCGCTCGGAGGGCCAGTCTACCCACACGCTATGAATTGCCCTTCAGAACACTGATTCGCAAACCAAAAACCAGCTCTAATTGAATCCCAGAGAGGAAAATGGCTCTAAATTTATTTTCACAGCACATTTTATACCATTTCAAGTCCCCCGGTCTCCATACGGTAATAACCTTTTTTAAAAGGTGTTAATCCAGAAAGTAGCCCCAGGCTCGGGCTGATCGTGAGAACTCACAGAAGCCTCGGGGTTTGCAGGGGAGACCAGTAAACCCCCACTCTGCCACCGGCCACCCAGGGAGCTGGCGCTGAGCTGGAACCCTGGCAGGAAGTCCCAGCAAGTCACAGCCTCTGCCGGCCCCACGCGTGGCTCGTGGCCATTCACAGTGACTCAAAGTCAAAATTCTCCCTCAGGGGTGTTGCTACCACGCCGCAAAATGTGAGTGTCCCCCTCAGACCCGGGAGCTGGCCTCGCCCGGCGGCCCCCCTGCAGGGAGGGAGAAACGGTGGGCAAACAGTGGGGGGTTGAGCCAAGGGCGTGGCTGACAGGTGCCAGCTCCCAGCGACAAGGCCAGTGACAAGCCAGCCAGGCCACTCACCAAGGACTCCCCACTGTCCTGTCTCACGAGACCCGGAAACCCCAGGGCCCGTTGGCAGCAGGTCAGGTCCTCTCTGTCCGGCAGGCTGGCGGGTGACGGGGCCGGAACTAAACCCGGGGAAAAGCAACCTGGGAGAAAGAGCAGCACGGAGGCCACGTCTGCACCCACGACACGAGGCCCAGGGCTGGGCCGGGGGATGCGGGGCCGTCTACACGGGCGGTGTTCTGCACACGAAGGAGGAGGAAGAACACACTTAAAACAGGCCCCTTCGACTGGGTCCCCAAGTAGATTAGCCACTCAGAGACGGTTCATGATCTTTCCTTCCCTGGATAAATGATTTTGGATGTGACAGGTAGGGGCACGTGGCATGTGGCAGGTTTTGCCGGGAGCCAACAAAGCCAGAGATGGCAACCCCTCTTCACCCTGAGGGCAGGGGCATGTGAGCAGGGCTTTGAAGGATATGTAGGAGTTTACTGGGTGCAAAGGAGTTTATGGACCAGTCCCACATCCCGTTTTCTGAGGAGGAGCCTGAGGCCAAGAGAGGGAAAAGCCCAGCCTGCCGGGGCCGATGCCAGGAGTCAGCCGTATCCCAGGCAGGTCCCAGGGCGGGGGGCGTTCTTCAGAGCCGAGACCACCTGAGAAGTTGGCACTTTTGGATGGGGTGCAAGACACACCTGTCTATGCTAAACTCCCTCCCAGCTGAGCTGCAGCGCCACTCGGGGTGGGGACAGAGAGCCGCGAGGGGGACCTGCCCGTCTCTGCACGCAGCCGCGCGGTCACAGGGAGACGGGCTGGAGGGGCGGGGACGTGACAAACGGCCTCTGCCAAGAGCCAGGCGCCACAGCCCAGCAGATAAGGGACCCTGGACGGCTCCGGTCTTCTCCGTGGAAAGAAACCGTGGAAACCTCCCCAGGCCCCGGCACACGCCAGGGAAGCTCTCTCCGGCCGGTGGAGGCCGTGGACGGGATCGACTGTGTGGCCGCACACGTCTCTTTCCAGGAACAGCAGAGAGAAACGGGCCTGGCTGCCGTCCCTCACGGGGAACGTTCCAGAATGATGCTCCTCTGGCGACAAGGAGCAGCGAGGTCCAGACCGTCGGCCGACGTGGCACCGGCAAGGCCTCGCGTGACCTTGGAGCAGAGACTCCCTCTCCGTGAGCTCAGCCTGCAACTCTGAACCACGACACATGAATCACGTCCGGCCCCTCCTGCCTCGCGGGGACAAGGACGGTCTGATTCAACAAGCTGAGCAAGCGCAGAGGAATCCAGCAGGGGCCTGACCTCGCTCTCGAGGACACGACAGAGGCCTGCTGCCCCCACCCCGCCCCGGCCACAGCCAGAGCCTCTCGAGCACCTGCTACGAGCCAGGCCTGTCCGAGCCCTGGCACCTGGGACACTGGCACGTCCCACACAGGGGACCCCCCGCTCCACGCCTGACATGAGCCAATGGCCCCGTGAGAGCGGATGGGCCCCAGTGGCTCATGCCACCAGCCTGTCCCTGCCAGGGCTGCAGGCGCCCACCGGGGCAGGGCCAGCGGAGCTTGGAGGAAGAGGCCCCCTCAACACGCTCCTGGATGGGCCACCTGCCCCAGGAACACCAATGACCCGGGGATCGGGGACAGGGAACGTTAAGCTCCAAAGTGCCGCGATTCAGAGACACATCGGCGCCGGACTGGGCTGGGCGGTGGCACTTCTGGCCAGTTTTGCTCAACGGGAAACAGCCTCCTCCCTTCGTCTTGGGTCCGTTTTAAGGACCAGAGACAGGTGTGGACGCGTGTGCAGATGGTGGGCTGGGAAGGAGGCCAAGGAAATCTCCGACGGAGACCCCGGACGGGGAGAGCAAAGTGAATCGTTCCGGCCGTGCCTCCCGCCTCGGAGCGGGAACGTGGACTCGGATTAACCCACGGGAGGGACGTGGCAAAGCCCCGAGGAAGCGACCCACGGGGGGGAAAGGGAGGGACGATCAGCTCACACCAGACTCACGGCTGGAAGCCCCAGCCCGCAGCCGCTGCAGACACACACACAACTCGCGTCCCCGTGGCCAGGTGGGGTCACGCCACGGCGGGACGCACCTGGCAGCGTGGCCCGGAAAGCCGGCGGTTACGGGCGGCGGGAGGGCAGCGCCTGTCGACTGTGCCCAGGCTCAGAGGACGGGAAGCTGTGACAGACATCGGCGTCCCCGTTCTCAGCCCGGAGAGCGCAGAGTGGGCCCCTCTCCCGCGCCGAGCCGCAAGGCAGGCTGGGAAATTTCAGCTTCTCGGGCCGCGTCCCAAAGGCCTGGCCAGGACACTCGCCGTCCGCAGCTGCCCTCGTGGCCTCGGGGCCACAGGAGGAACCAGCCACGAGGGGAGCTCTTCAGTCTCCCAAGCACCTGCCCGCAGGGTGTCGGGGTGAAGAGGGCCCCCGGGATCGGGTGGGGCAGGGGGTGAGGGGACAACGGCCCGGCCGGGGCTACATGGCCACTGCTGGTGCGCCGTCCTCGTTGGGTCCCTAGGGGACCTGGTGGTGGCTCCCCAGAGGCAGCTGTGGTTTAGACCTTTGGAAGACCAGGCCCTCAGGGACAGTGGCCTGGCACACAGAGGCCCGACAGCAAAGCCGGGACTGAAGGGCTCAGTGCACTATTTTGAGATGTGCATCTGGGATTTGCCACCAAATAGTCCCATGGGGGGGTGGGGGGAGCAGAGACAGAATGAGGGGTGATGGCGTCGTATTGGGGCCCTGTGTGCGTGTGCACGTCTGAAATGTCCCCAAATTGTTTCTTAAATCCCAGTCGGTTTCCCCGCAGAGTCACACTATTCTCCCGACATGATTCCTCTCTCCTCCCGGGACCTCGGGTCACCTAATGTTGACAAAAAGACAACAGTGGCATCGGACCACAGCCCGAGAGAGGCAACTCCGATTCAAAACAGAGACGCGTCCAGAAAACAACTCGGAAACGGCTGCAAAGCCCAACGCGTCGGACGTCCTATTTCACTCTCTGCACTTGCAAAACAAGGACAGAGCTTTGCCCTCTCGTTGGAACCCAGGGTTCTGCTGGCCGCAGTCACAGAGAACTCAGAAAACGTGTATCTTAAAGAATCTTTGGGATCGAGGGCAAAAAAATTAACGCAAAACATTACAAGTGCAGAATGTGCCGCATCCGCGATCATGTCTGTCCTTGAAAACTGAGACAGAAAAATGCAGCTCAAACAGCAAGAAAACAGTTGGGTCGTCCCGTGTGGCTGGTCGCAGGGGAGGAGGGACACGCCGTGCTCCGTGCCTCTCAACAGAGCGGAGACAGCTGGCGCTAACTACACGCAGTCCCTTATCTCCTCCGTCCCTGACAGGACATCAGAGAGCTGGGTTGACGCCAGGCAAACATTTAGCAATGTTTTATTCTACCTACGGCATCTCGCGGCCAGCGCCGTGCATGGTTCCCGAAGTCAAACATGACCCAATTAACAAACAGACGCAGCTGCAGCACAGTGTGGCTCCCAGGGGTGGGACTCCTGTCCCGGGACAGCCCAGAGAGCTCGCGGGCTGCGAGGGTGAGTGTCCTGCGCTACTGCCAGAGACTCCAGGCACCGAGGGGCCTGGGTCAGAGCTCAGAAGGGACCCCAGAGGTCCAGTCTCTCGAAGGTGCCCAAGACCAGACACACAGCAGGGCCCTGTGGCCCACCCATGGAGGCACCTTCACACTGGTGATCATTCACCCACTCTTACTTCCAAATCCAGCACGTCTGGGATCTTTTTAGGGACCACAGAGCTTGCATTCCACATCAGAAACCAAATTTAAAACGAAAATCCACCTTCAGAAAGCAACACACATCCCCCCTGCTTAACTTTATACTAAAGTGTGAATGACTGACAGCAGACTCCTCTGAGCCCAACAGATAAAGTGTGAGCTTCTGTCCATTAAAACCTTCAAGGGCTTCCCCGGTTTTGTCCTCCTCTTTCTACTCTCTCCTCTGTTTTCTGTGCAGAAATGCTCCCACTTTCTCCCTGCCTACCAGGCCTGTGACTTTGCCGTCCCACTCCCTGCCACCGGCTGGCCACCCCACAGGCTGGATCAAGCAGGCCTCTGTTCTGCCCCACGCCTGCCCAGGCACGCCTCCACCGTGTCACTCCCGGGGTGCGAGCACCTCTCCGCACACCTGTCTCACCGGCAGCCGGCTCTGCCTCCCGCCCTCTGCTGTTTCCCAGGGCTGGCGCCTGGCTCTTGGGAAATGGAGGCAGGGAGGGAGGCAGGGAGGGAGGCTGGGAGGGAGGCAGGGAGGGAGGCAGGGAGGCTGGGAGGGAGGGAGGCAGGGAGGCAGGGAGGGAGGGAGAGAGGCAGGGAGGCTGGGAGGCAGGGAGGGAGGCAGGGAGGCAGGGAGGGAGGGAGGCAGGGAGGGAGGCCCGGAGGGAGGCAGGGAGGCTGGGAGGGAGGGAGGCAGGGAGGGAGGCAGGGAGGCTGGGAGGGAGGGAGGCAGGGAGGCAGGCAGGGAGGCTGGGAGGGAGGCAGGGAGGCTGGGAGGGAGGGAGGGAAGGAGGCAGGGAGGGAGGCAGGGAGGCAGGGAGGGAGGGAGGGAGGAAGGCAGGGAGGCTGGGAGGGAGGGAGGGAGGCCCGGAGGGAGGCAGGGAGGCTGGGAGGGAGGGAGGGAGGCCTGGAGGGAGGGAGGGAGGGAGGCAGGGAGGGAGGCTGAGAGGGAGGGAGGCAGGGAGGGAGGGAGGCAGGGAGGGAGGGAGGCAGGGAGGCCCGGAGGGAGGCTGGGAGGGAGGCAGGGAGGCTGGGAGGGAGGGAGGGAGGCTGGGAGGGAGGGAGGCCCGGAGGGAGGCAGGGAGGGAGGGAGGGAGGCCCAGAGGGAGGCAGGGAGGGAGGGAGGGAGGGAGGCTGGGAGGCTGGGAGGGAGGGAGGGAGGCAGGGAGGGAGGCTGGGAGGCTGGGAGGGAGGGAGGGAGGCAGGGAGGCTGGGAGGCTGGGAGGCAGGGAGAGAGGCTGGGAGGGAGGCAGGGAGGGAGGCAGGGAGGGAGGCCTGGGGCCAGATGCTCTCCGTGGCCTTGGGGAGAGAAAGGCAGCTGACACACACAGGGATGACAGCTGGTCCTTGTTCCCACGAAGCTGGCCACCTGCCAGCCAGACAAGTGAAGCTGCGAAGACGCAGGGCTGGTGCTGTGACCCCAGCAGGCCACGGGGGAGGAGAGCACTCGGGGGTGGGGCTTCTCGGGGACAGTGACACCCCAGCCAGAACAGCTCCCTCCGGACCAGAGTTTGTGTCTGGGGTTTCCTTAATTAGCGCAAATGCGCGTGATGTGCTTGACGAGCTGTCAGCGTTTTCCAGCGAGAGCTGTCAGACTCGAAGGCCACATTCTCCCCGTCTCCGACACATGTGAACGCCGGACCCCGGCCATCCGTCACGCTGCCTGCTCTCCGTGGGGTCGGGCGCACCAGCCGCGGGGGCAGCATTCCAGCCCGGGGCTCGCCGAGCACGGAGGCCCGGGAGGGGGGCACCTGGGTGGGAGAGTCTCCCGCCTCCTGCCCCGCGGTTCCAGCCCCGCGGCATGGCGGGAAGGGGCGTCTGTTCCAACAGCAATGCCTGGCGCTGCCCCGTCCTGCCACACGTCACCCTCGGCAGCGGCTCGCTGAGGCCACGAGCTTGTTAAACACATTAACTGCCTTATCCTCATACTGTTATCCGGGGTGGGAACTGTTAAATCCCCGTTATACATGTGGGGAAACTGAGGCATAGAGCAGCTAAGAATGAGGTCCCAGGTAGACGTGCTGTGTGCCCGGCCTGGCCCCAGTCTGCACCCGACTGCTGCCCCCTCGGCCGGCTCTGTAGACGCAGCATCGGCAAATGTGCCAGGTGCCAGGTGCCCGGTGCCCGGTCTCAAGCCGACTCCTCCTGTTCTAACCTCAGGCCCCTGACAGGGGTCATCACCACCCACTGGCAGGTGGGCAGGACCAGGCCGCTCCTTGTCCTCATTCCGGGAATTCTAACTCTGCCCCAGGCGGCCGCGTGGCTGGAGCTCACGGGCCGTGGGCAGGAGGCTGAAGGTGCCACACGTTCCACCCTTGTGACCCGGGCTCGTCCCGAACTGCACGCAGGAGGGCCCAGGGGGCACGAGCCCGCGTGCGGGTGTGACCCACGTCAGCCGCCCAGTGGGAGGGACCAGGGACCCGACTGCAGCCCAGCTTGGCTCAGCTCCGGGGCTCGGCCGGGAGGCCTGTCCGCTGGGACTCACGTGCATCCACTTTGGAATAAACGGATTTCTTCTCTATTTACATTGTAGAATAAACAGAGATTTCCTGATCAAAGGCTGCCCCATGCCTGGAGACGGTTACCAGGAGTGTTTCCCAGCGGAGGTCACACCGCGTGCGTAGGGACCGGCCCTGGCTGCATTGAGCATATGTTTGGGCTCAGTGACCATCAGCGTACCCCGCAAAGGGACAAAAATTCACACCTTCCCAGGGCAGGCGCCTCCCTGCTTGAAAATTAAAAAGAGCCCAGCTGGCGAGGATCAGAGTGACGTGACGGCCACACACAGCAGCGTTTACAGCGGCCGCCTCGTAGCGTGGCGGCCCCATCCCGTACATGGGGACAGAGGCTTGGCCTGGCGCCCCGGTGGCACGGCCTGAGCAAAGGAGCTGGGGACAAATCCTCCCTGGAGACAGTGGGTCCTGCTGTGTGTCACTGGGGATATGGGGACAAGGGAGTGTCACAAACGCAGTACCTGGCACGGCGTAGGCGTGAGTGGGGGGGGTGGTAAAGTTTTGCCCCAGATTCCTCGGTGTCCCTTCCCCTGGCACAGGGGGCTCTGGCCACGCCACCCCAGGGCTCCAGGGCAGCCGCGTCCTGGTGAATGCCGCTGCTTTATCCCGGAGATCTGAATTTGCAAAATGAAAATCGGAGCGGCAGGAAGGACGTTGTCCCGGTGGGATGAGGCTGAGTGGGGGTGGGGGGGTCGGGAGGAGGACGTCCGCGCTGGCCCAGCCGCACTTTCTTTGGTCCAGAGATTAGAACATGGACATCCGGGGGCCACGGCTGAACACATGTAGTAAAACATGCCCCAGCCGCACCGTGAGACCCTGACACCACTGGGTGGTGTCCCAGCGCCCGGCCCCTCCCCCGCTGCCCCGGCCAGACACGAAGTGACTGGACAGACGCCCTCGCGGGACCCGCGGACTGAGCCCTGCCTGGACACCGCGTCTGGGGACGAGACAATGACCCTGGGAAGAAACGAGTCCGTCACAGGAGAGAGACGGTGACCGGCCTGCGGCAAAGGCAGACCCCTCGGCGTGCAAAGAGCTCCCGTAAATCAATGAGGAGGCCACAAGGACCCTTCAGAAAATCAAAAAGGAACACACCCCGGCCACCCGCCAGGGAAGAAGTGCAGACAGCTCTGGGTCCCAACTTGGGACCAGACACACACGCTAGTGTGCTGTGTGGCGGCAGGACGTCACAGGGGGGCCGTGGTGACCCGGGTGCGGGGGACAGGTGTCCTCACCCGGGGCTGTGGACGGGGACATTGGCTCAGGCTCGTTAGGAGTCACTCGGACATCTGTGGGAATGTCAAACACGCTTCCCGGATTCCCCGCCTGGGAACCTGCCCTGAAGAATTAACAGAACACGTGTGCAAAGACGGATAAGCAAAGATGCTCGTGCCACATGGTTTGTAGCAGGAAAAACGGAACGGAGCCACCTGAGCCCGTCGGTGAGGGGCTCACCGAGTGGACGCTGACGCAGCACGCAGACCCCTCCTCTCCCTCCACGTCCAGCTCCCAGGAAGGGTCTGGAGCAGCAGACGCCTGCCCTGCATGTTCTCCGGAGAGCGTGTCTGACAGCACGCCATGCAGCCGGTGGTGTAAAAGAAGAACAAAGCAGACGGTCACGTCCTGACACGGGGTGGCCGCAGTGGTGGCTAGGCAGAAACGGTCACAGACGGCAGAGCGGCCACTCACACAACAGGAAACTCGGGAAAAGTGCAGGCAAAACACGACCCCTGGCGTTCCTGTGCCACTTCTGTCGTTTGCAAATAGTTTATATGGTCAAAGTCAGGCGAAGGCACTTCCAGTGTGAGAAACGCATCGAGCTCTGTGCCTTGTGCAGCCCAGGAGCAGCCAGCGACTCCTCTCCACCCCGGACGCCGCCTGGGGTGCGGCCCTGCCGTTCCCCAGCATCCGTGTGAGCCGCGGTCCTCCCCCCGCCCCGACAGGCCCTGGGTGGGGAGAGAGGAAATCAGAGATGCAATCGTGCGTGCAAGGAGTTTCCCCACCTGTCAGGCGCTGGGCATGATCCTTTGATGAAAGGATGCGTCAGAAACTAACCACAAGGAAGGCGGAGGGAGCCCTGGCCGCGGCCCTGTCTTGGCATCCAAGTGGCTGAGACGCGGCCGAGTGGTGCTGCTGGCTCACCCGGAGGTGACACTGGTCGGGAGACTGCACTTCCCCGACAGAAGCCGCGTGCATGGTGAGGGTGGCCTTCCCAGGGCACCTGCCCGGCCCCGACACACCAGGAACTCTCCTGTGGGAGCCGACCGTGGCCTGGCGTCTGCCCCACGCACCGGCTGCACCGTGTCCACACAGCTGTGACCCAGCTCTGTCACCCCTGCCGCCATGATGGCCAGCTCCGCCCGGCTCCCTGGGGCTCTGCTGTGCCCAGGGCCCTCTGCGATCTGGCTACGTGTCTGAATTCACGTAACCCTCCTCCAACCAACGCCACGAGCCGGGCCTCCAGCCTTTCCAAAAGGGGACATGGGAGCTCAGACCCTGGTGGTCACTTGCTCAAGGACACGCCAGCTGCCGTTTCCACCGGTCCCAGGACGGACATGCGTGTGTTTCCAGGCTGCCCCAAAACCTGAATCTGCCCTTCCAAGATGAATGCCTGTCACCACTGAGAACATTCCAGGGAATGAGCTACGGATTCTTTAAACAATGCCGCAAACGTTTCCGTGCCGGCCACGGAGCCGGGGGAGCTGCAGCCTCCTGAGCCGACCGCCGCGGCCCTCAGGCTGTGCGAGCTCTGATGTGTCTGGGACGTCACGCCCACATCCGACTGCTGGGAAAGGCTGAGCCACATGCCCCAGGTGGCAGGAACTGGAGTGACAGGTGTCACTGATCCCGGGTCCTGTGACCACATGGGTCGCACCTCGTGAGCCCAGCGCCCAGGAGTGAGCCGCGGCGGCAACGGGAGAGCCGCTCTGCCGCTGGACCCGACAGGGACTGCAGGGCCGACCGTCAGGGTGAGGCGAGGACAGAGACCACCAGGTCCCCAAGCACCTGGGTGCAGAAAGGCAGGGCCCGCGGCCAAGGGCTCCTCCCAATTCCGGGCAGGGTGGGCCGGGGGCCGTGGCATTACCTCAAGCAGAGCGCAAGCCAGCTGAAGTCATCGGCAAGGCCGGGCCACGGACGGCAATTTCCAAACATGTGGACGAAAGCGATCACGACACGTCAGGACTCCAGGCCGTGATTCGAAGCAGATGGAGCTGGGAGTCGTCCCGCGGACGACTGGCTTCCCACGGTGGAGGGTGCCGCCCATCCTCAGCAACCCGGGGGCTCCCACGGCGGACGGTGCCGCCCCATCCTCAGCAACCTGGGGGCTGGGTGGGCTGGTGAGGAGTCTGGGACCCACCAGGAGGGCGCAGCAGGGAGCCCCAGGCACAGGCCACGTCCCAGGGGCACCGCAAGGCCTGGATGGAGCGTGCAGTGTCAGCACCTGTCGCCTGCAGCCAGCACCCTCCCCGCCACACACATGCACATACACATGCACACATGCACACATACAGACATATGCACACGTATGCACATACAGGCACACATGCACACATATGCACACGTACACATGCACGTTCATACAGGCATGCACATGCATGCATGCACACACACATACACACATGCACATGCACACACATGCACATATGCACATTCATACAGGCACACACACACATGCACATGCACACACTTGCATGCACATGCACACTCATGAACGCACACGCTTCCCCCAAACCTGCGGGGAGCACCCCCTCGCCTCCCAGCCCGAGGTGCCCCGTTAGCAGAACACTCGCGCTCAAGGGCCGTGTGGGGTGTTTTTCCAAACTGCGGCAACCGAACCCAGATTTCCTTCCCAGCCACGTGTCCGGCGACCCAGGATGGGGTAATTTGGGGGCGGTTGTAACAGGCCGCTGGCTGCGCCCAGACAGGGCTCGTGGGGGCTTGGACGAAGCGCCAGCCTTTGTTTGTTTTGCCTTCTTTTGTGTTTCATGATTTTCCGCAGTCGCTGGCTGAGAAGAGCAGTCGCTTTTGAAATATGTTCAGCGGCTACGGTCGCGCACACTCACCGCTCGCTCCACAAGAGGACGCCACGTAGGACCCCGCAGGCAGCGGCTCCCCGGCAGTGTCTGTTTGGAAAATGCCAGTGGGTTCCACCGCAGTGGCTTAGCAGGATTATGTATCAGGATTTGCACACAATGCGCACTGCGTTTGCCTTTGTGTGATTTCGCCACCGGAGACCCCGGGTGGGCACAGCTGCCCCTGTCTCGCCGACCCTCCTCTGCCAGCCCCACGCCAGCTCCCAGCAGTGACCCTCCCTCCCCACGGCCACTGCCCCTGCCACTCCTGGCCTTTGCAAGCTCACTGCCGTGTTTGCCGGAGCGGTTCCGTGTCTCCCAACCACACGGCAAGTGAGAAGCTGTGCTCCCGTTTTCACTGGGTTCCATTTTATCCTAATATGTCCCTGATGAAGCTTCGAGAGCTGTACCCCAGCCCCATTTTCCCACAAGCCCTGTGGTTTGCAGTTGCATAATTTTGCACATGGGGTGGGTTTTCAGCAGATGTCGTGTTAGCAGGACCGGCTGCACATGCTACGTGTGGTTTGCACTTTTTCCAGAGAATACTCTTGTGTGTGACAAGTCCCGGGGCTTCCTCCCAGCCTCTCTGAAGACCCCCGGCAGCCTCCCCAGGCCAGAGTCCTGCTCCTCGGTCCCTGCTTCTGGGGGAGGGGGGACAGCTCCATCTCCGCTCTCCAGGGCACCCCCGACTACGCCCCCAGCTATGCAGCTGCTGCGTCTGTGCAGTTCCCTTTCGGATTACATGCAACCAGCACATCAGACTGCAATGGAGTCTAGAGCAAGACCCTCCGACCTGCACACTAAGTTGAGTCCTCTTAGTTCAGACACAGCAGTGCTTTTGGCTAAAGAGAAAGCTACAGAAATTCCTCCCTGCTGCAGAACAGGGTTTTGATTACAAATAAGAATTTAGTCCAAAACTGCTAAATTTTTCAAACCAAAGATCCAGGCATGTGACGGTTGCCTCAGAGGAGCTTGGACGGCTGGTTAAGCAGCTGCTTCGATTTAACAGAAATATACTTACCACCTTCCGAATGCTAAGCACTCTGCTGACCCAGCACGCGACTCCAGGCAGCAACAGGTATTTGCAGAAATTAACACAATGCAATAAGTGCTCATAACGACAAAAAATATAGTGGCACAAGCTGTCCAGTACGTGGAAAGTTCTCTGCATTCTTTATGTCATTTCCGTGAACAAGGCGTGTGCTGCTTCCGAAGGGCAGACGCAGTGAGGCCTGCCCTGCCCAGCTGAAGTCCCCGCGGCCCAGGTGGGCAGAGCTCTCGGCCCCAGAATGCACCAGCCCACTGGAGTCACGGGACGGGCACAGAGACCTCTGACAGGCTCCGGCAGGGTCCCCCTCCTGCCCTGGACACAGAGGGAGATGGGGCGGGTAGAAGCAGGAGCCCCGGCCTCGTCCGGGGTCTCCCGCTGGGCTGTGGGTTTGCGCACCCACGACAGGAGTGCCCAGCCCTCGGCTTGGAAGCTCATGGCCTTCCAGGTGGAGAGACCTCCAGAGTGACCCACAAGTGAACCGGGGCCTTTGTACCCTGAACCACGGCAGTGCCACATCCGGGGTGTCAGTTGTATTCGAGGGTTGGAGGGTGGAAATGGCAAAAAAAAAAAAAAAAAAGTTCAGATGGTGAGTTGTAAACATTTTCATATTTTTAAAAATATGGCGGTGTCACGGAATTAAACGTAAACCTTTAGGAGATGCCATCCTTGCAGAGTGCCACCAACCTGTGCCCCCAAGTCACCCAGGCTCACCCACTCCTGTCCACTCCCTGGAGACAGGCCGCGTCCTGCCCGATGTGGCCCCCAGGGCTCAACCCTCAGCCTCGAGGGGCCATCCTGACCCCCCCATGGGGACCACCCACCCCCACAGCTCAGGCATCTGTGGAAAGTTCCGGGTCTATCCTCACTGTCCAGGTCTCCGACAGCTGCCGTCCCCTGCCCTTCTGCCAGGGCTCGGTGGTAACGACTTTATCCCACAGAATTCCCGAGGATGGGAGTGTGCGCTGGGCGTGGTGGGCTCAGGTCGGGAGGGAGCCGGGCCCTCCCCCCGCAGCACGCGTCCCCCACACACTGCGCTCACGGACGAGCATCCCGCCCGTGTGTTCTGGCCGCGGCTCTGGGGAGGCGGTTTGGAAACAGACTCTCTGATGTTCAGCGCTGGGCTGGCCCCTTTGGAGACAGAAAAACCTTCTGGAAATGTGGGGTAGGTGTTGCTCAAGTAATAAAGCTTTCCTCCTAAACACAGTTTCAGTTGCCACCAAGTTTAACTTCCTTCATCTCAAATATAGACTCCAAGTCAAAAGGAGACGCTGCCCCCACCCCCCATGTCCCACCCGCAGCCAGAATCCATCTCTCTTGGTGACTTCTGAGCTGCGGGGAGACAGGGTGCCCGGCCCTCCGTGCCACCCCGGATGGGCAGTGTTTTCAACCATTTAGTCCTTCCACCGTCTGTGGATGGATTCGCCACATCTGAACACACCCTGTGCCACCGTTCACTTCTGATCCCTTTTTTTTTTTTTTTTTTTAAACAGAGTCCCCCTCTGTTGCCCGGTCTAGAGTGCCGTGGCGTCAGGCATGGCAGCGTGAACCTATAACACCAGCACTCAGGTGGCTGGGAGGTGGCAGGTGGCTCGAGCCCAGGAGTTGGAGGTTGCTGTGAGCTATGATGACACCACTGCACTCCAGCTGGGGTGACAGAGCCAGACCCTGTCTCTAAAATAAATAAATAAACAAACTAAAAAAAAAAAAAGACCTAGAACTAAGCAGGATCTCAAGATAAAAGTGAATTTGCAAAAATCAACTATTTCTCTCTATAAGCAAAGCAATTGGAGATTCAGATTTTTTAAAAATACCATTTACAATTGAATCATACAGTGCTTAGGGATAAATTGAACAAAATATGAACTAGACTTGGTGATGAAAACCATAAACCATTACTGAGAGAAATCAGAAGAGACGTCAATAAAAAGAGAGACAGACCATGTTCATGGATTGGAGTCAACAGAGCTGGATGGAGACACTTCCCAGATTGGCCGAGAGATTCAGCCCAGTCCCAGCCGGAGCCAAGCAGGCTGATTCTGGAGAAATCGACAGGCTGATTCTAAAACGTATACGGAAATGTAAAGGATCTATAGTAGCCAGAATAATTTTGAAAAGAACAAATTTAGCAGACACGCTATCTTCAGACATACTCTAACACCACAATCATCAAGAGAGTGTATTAGTATAAACACAGACACGTGGACCAATGGAGGGAAGTCCAGAAATAGACCCACAGAAATGGCCAATTCTCAACAAAGTGCCAAAGTAATCCCATGGGGAAAGAGTAGTCATTTCAACAGACGGTGCCGGAACAATTGCCATCTGCGTGGAAAACTACGATTCTCGGCCCTACCTCACAGCACACACGAATTATCCTGAAACGGATCATAGGTCTAAGTGTAAAAGCATCATCTAGAAAAACTACTGGAAGAAAACACAGGAAAGATTGTTCATAGGCTTGGGTAGACAAATATTTCTTGGGAAAGACACAAAAAGCACGAACCATTAAAAAAAAGATTGATAAATTGAACATCAAAAACTTCTGCTTTTCAAAAGACATAATGAAGAAAATACAAAAGCAAGCCACGGACTAGGAGAAAAAATTCACAAAACATACACTGATGGAGGACTTGTGTCCAGTCCACAGTCAGATGCATTTAAAACTCAATCATAATACAAACACCACCACCCCCAAAAAAACAACTGAAATATTTGAATAGCGACTTCACCAAAGATTGCAAATAGGTACAAGATGCCCCAAATCATTAGTCGCTAGAAAACTGAAAATTAAAGCCCTAAAAGCTACCACCACACGCCTACCGGGACGCAGCAGTCACCCTGGCAGCTGCAAGTGGAGTTAAGTGTCCACTTTTCACGTGGCCCCACAATTCCCCTTCCAGCTGCCAACCCATGAGAAACGCACGCGCCTGCCAAAGACTCGTGTATCAAAATCCATAGTAGCCTATTCCTGACAGCCCCAAACTGGAAATAACCCAAAGGCCTACCGATAGGCAAACACTTGAACAAATTGTCGTTCATCCCAAAGGTGGAATACTACTCAGCAATAAAAAGAAGCAAACCTCGGACAGGTAACACTACACGACGATGACAGAACAAAAGACAACACTACACGGATAAACCTGGATAATGTCACGCAGAATGAAAGACGCCAAACACGACAACAATCATGTACCCCACAATTCCATGTATACAAACCTGCGAGAGACTGTTGGATCCACAGTTGGAGAGAACAGGCACATTGCCTGGGGCGAGGAGAGCGACCTCGATGTGGTGTTGGCTACACAGTGTATAAATGTATCCAACTCATCCGCACGTATAATTCAAATGATTAAAAATATTTAACATAAAAAATAAAAGAAAGTGGCAGCCAAAAAGGGGGCAATTTGAACGTCAAAAATATCAGGGCACAGTGATGAAAGTGTACAAGTCCGTGTGCCAATCCGTGAGCTCCTGCCCATACCAGACACGTGTGTGCCTTGTGGTAGGTGCTGGTCCACATAGGGCCTGTGCTTGCTGGTTTAGCAATTGTCCAAACTGTCGTCCTTGTTGCCACTGAGAGTGGAGTGTGTGCTACACTGTTTTGCTTCCGTGGAAGTTTGGAGAAGGAAGGAAGGTATTCACCGCTTTGACGAGGGTGGCAGAGATGCCCCATACAGTGACCCTCTGTTTGGGGCCCTGCAGAGCAATGAGAGAGAAGCCTCTTTTGACAAAGTCCCGGTTATGAAGCGGGGACAGGACAGCCACAACCGGCGTGTTGACGTTTGCACAGTTACATCAGAACTGTGCAATGTGCTCTTGCAACTCTCCCGCCAGTGAGGGATTAGGAGGGCAGGAGTTAAAGGTTACTCAACAACAGACAAGCTGATTTATTATTCCTTAGGTCAATGGAATAAATTATAGATATGCTTAAACATTTATGGAATTTCTCCTACCCAACTCTTGCGAGGCCCAGGGCCAAATTTCGGTATGTGAGCCAGGCTCATGATGTTATAGCCAGACTTCGAGGGCCACTGGCCAAAGCTGAATTCCCTTCAAGGTCAATTTTGTTTCTTTGCTAATAACGTCACTCTGAGTGCTAAGAGCATTGGCCCGTCCAGTGGCCATAGTCAATACTGAAATTTTCAGCCCGTGACACGGCATTGGCCGCATGGGCCTGGTTTCTACTTTCTGTTCAACTCTGAGCATATTTCTTAAACTCTCTGAGGCTATTTTTTGTTTGTGTTTTGTTTTGCATTTTTACAACAGAGTTAACCCCTGGGTGGGTTTAGACAAGAATCAGAGTCCGTGCAGGCAGAGCATGCAGTGTAGTACCCAGGGCGTGGTACCTGAGCACTCAGCACAGCACCCAGTACATAGTACACAAGCACTCAGCACAGCACCCAGTACATGGTACACAAGCACTCAGCACAGCACCCAGTACATGGTACACAAGCACTCAGCACAGCACCCAGTACATGGTACACAGCAGGCACACAGTACCCAGTGCATGGTACACAGCCGGCACACAGTACCCAGTGCATGGTACACAGCCGGCACACAGTACCCAGTGCATGGTACACAGTGGGCACACAGTACCCAGTGCATGGTACATGAGCACTCAGGACAGCACCCAGTGCATGGTACACAGCAGGCAGACAGTATCTTGTGCATGGTACACAGCGGGCACACAGTACCTGGTGCATGGTACACAAGGACTCAGTACAGCACCCAGTGCATGGTACACAGCCAGCACACAGTACCCAGTGCATGGTACACAGCCGGCACATAATACCCAGGGCATGGTACACAGCGGGCACACAGTACCCGGTGCGTGGTACACAAGCACTCAGCACAGCACCCAGTACATGGTACGCAGCAGGCACACAGTACCCACTATATGGTACATAAGCACTCAGCACAGCACCCAGTACATGGTACACAAGCACTCAGCACAGCACCCAGTACATGGTACACAGCAGGCACACAGTACCCAGTATATGGTACACAAGCACTCAGCACAGCACCCAGTACATGGTACACAAGCACTCAGCACAGCACCCAGTACATGGTACACAGCAGGCACACAGTACCCAGTATATGGTACACAAGCACTCAGCACAGCACCCAGTACATGGTACACAGCAGGCACACAGTACCCAGTGCATGGTACATGAGCACTCAGGACAGCACCCAGTGCATGGTACACAGCAGGCACACAGTACCCAGTGCATGGTACACAGCAGGCACACAGTACCCAGTGCGTGGTACACAGCAGGCAGACAGTACCCAGTACATGGTACACAGCAGGCACACAGTACCCAGTGCGTGGTACACAGCCGGCACACAGTACCCAGTGCGTGGTACACAGCAGGCAGACAGCACCCAGTACGTGGTACACAGCAGGCAGACAGCACCCGGTGCGTGGTACACAGCAGGCAGACAGCACCCGGTGCGTGGTACACAGCAGGCACACAGTACCCGGTGCGTGGTACACAGCAGGCAGACAGCACCCGGTACATGGTACACAGCAGGCACACAGTACCCGGTGCATGGTACACAGCAGGCAGACAGCACCCGGTGCATGGTACAGAGCAGGCACACAGTACCCGGTGCATGGTACACAGCAGGCAGACAGCACCCAGTGCATGGTACACAGCAGGCAGACAGCACCCAGTGCATGGTACACAGCAGGCAGACAGCACCCAGTGCATGGTACACAGCAGGCACACAGTACCCAGTGCATGGTACACAGCAGGCACACAGTACCCAGTGCATGGTACATGAGCACTCAGGACAGCACCCAGTGCATGGTACACAGCAGGCAGACAGTATCTTGTGCATGGTACACAGCCGGCACACAGTACCCGGTACATGGTACACAGCGGGCACTCAGTACCCAATGCGTGGTACACAGCAGGCAGACAGTACCCAGTACATGGTACACAGCAGGCACACAGTACCCAGTGCATGGTACACAGCAGGCAGACAGTACCCAGTACATGGTACACAGCAGGCACACAGTACCCAGTGCGTCGTACATGAGCACTCAGGACAGCACCCAGTGCATGGTACACAGCAGGCAGACAGTACCCAGTGCATGGTACACAGCAGGCAGACAGTACCCGGTACATGGTACACAGCAGGCACACAGTACCCAGTACATGGTACACAGCAGGCACACAGTACCCAGTGCATGGTACATGAGCACTCAGGACAGCACCCAGTGCATGGTACACAGCAGGCAGACAGTATCTTGTGCATGGTACACAGCCGGCACACAGTACCTGGTACATGGTACACAGCGGGCACTCAGTACCCAGTGCGTGGTACACAGCAGGCAGACAGTACCCAGTACATGGTACACAGCAGGCACACAGTACCCAGTGTGTGGTACACAGCAGGCAGACAGTACCCAGTGCATGGTACACAGCAGGCACACAGTACCCAGGGCGTGGTACATGAGCACTCAGGACAGCACCCAGTGCATGGTACACAGCAGGCACACAGTACCCAGTGCGTGGTACATGAGCACTCAGGACAGCACCCAGTGCATGGTACACAGCAGGCAGACAGTACCCAGTGCATGGTACACAGCAGGCAGACAGTACCCGGTACATGGTACACAGCAGGCACACAGTACCCGGTACATGGTACACAGCAGGCACACAGTACCCAGTGCATGGTACATGAGCACTCAGGACAGCACCCAGTGCATGGTACACAGCAGGCAGACAGTATCTTGTGCATGGTACACAGCCGGCACACAGTACCCGGTACATGGTACACAGCGGGCACTCAGTACCCAGTGCGTGGTACACAGCAGGCAGACAGTACCCAGTGCATGGTACACAGTGGGCACTCAGTACCCAGTGCATGGTACACAGCAGGCAGACAGTACCCAGTGCATGGTACACAGCGGGCACACAGTACCCAGTGCATGGTACACAAGGACTCAGTACAGCACCCAGTACATGGTACACAGTGGACACACAGCACCCAGTGCATGGTATACAGCAGGCACTCAATACACACCACATTAGTGAAGGGAGCAGGAACAAAACCTCCCACACTTCTGAGGCGGCTTTTTCAGACCCTCCAAAAGCAAACTGCCGAGGCTGGAGGCCAAGAAGGACTACGCAGCCGCCCACCCCGGAGTGAGCAGAGGCGGCTCCAGGGGACACAGCTGCGGCTCAGGCCTGGCTCCTGGCTGTCTGCCCGGCCACCTCCAGGCTCCAGGCTGGATGCCCTGACGAGTGTCCGTCCTCAGAGGCGCATCCTCCAGCCACACTCAGCACCTTCCGCCCCAGGAGCCAGCGTGGGGTCGGAGCCGGGCCATCGTCCTCAAGGCGAGGTCCACCCGGAGCCGCGGGGACTCATGCTGCTCTGGCGGGTCCAGGCACGCTCTGGCCAGAGGCAGCTCCTGGGTGGGGGCTCTCGCCTCCCGGCTCACCCGCTTTGGGGCCCAGGCCATGGTCCCAGCAGCCTGGGGAGGCCCTGCTGCCTGTGGCAGTGAGTTTCCAGGTGACAATGACAACAGTGACCACTTCCCCCCGCTCCTGTGACTCAGTGGGCACAGCTGTCTCACCCCGCTCCAGGCCCTCCGGCCCACCCTCCGGAGCCCGAGGACACTGGGAAGGAAAGCTCGGCTGCGGGGGATGAGTCAGTTTATCACCTGCTGTGTCTGCAGCCGCTCAGGGCTGGGGCAGGGCCTGGCTGCGCTCCCCGGTCCTTGGGCTCCTCGTGCAGATGGTTCCTGTTCCCAAAAACGACTCCCCAGCCAGCCGTGCAGGGAAGCCTGCAAAACGCCCCCCACCTCCCGTGACGCGGCCCCCACCCTGGACACAGCAGACTCCCACGGGCCCGGCTTGCACGGCCCCCACCCGCCCCGGGCAGACTGGGGGCCTCTTGGGCTCCCCATCGGTCCTCCCAGAAGACAGCGCCTGCTGCCGGCCAGTGTGGCCACAGCAGCAAACCCCGTGACACCGCGACCCTGCAGGCCCAGACTCGCGTGTGCACACGTGGTCCAACTGAGCCCTCCGGTCACTAACGGGAGTCGGAACAGGGCCCAGATGTCCACGTCGCTTCCCCAGCGCCCTCTCTCTGCCCCGGTAGCAAGACCAGGATTCCGGGAGCCCCTCTCCCCTGGGCCCCCCATGTCCCAGGACAGCACACTGAGGACAGGAAGCCACGCCGGGAACTCCAGAGCTGCGGCGTCACCCAGGAGGGGACAGGTTCCCGCCCCCCCGTAAAACGCATCCTAGCCGGTGGCAGGTATGGTTCACCGCTGCACCTGCAGCAAGGAATTCTGGAGAAATCTTTGGTATTTGGCTTGGGGGGGAAGCTGGTGACTGATAGGAACGTGGAGTCGTGCCCAGAGTGGGAAGCGATGCTCACGAGGAGCGTTTAATAACGACGGGTGGGTGGCACAGCGCACAGGGACCCCGGAGACACGCCACAGGCTGTGACACTGGGCCTCTGGGCCGAGGGATGTGGCCTTAAGGCAGAGGGTGGGAACGAAGCCAGGGGAAGAGAAACCCGTGAGAGTCCAAGGGTGGATTGTAGACCAGGTTCCCAACGAGCCAAAGCTGACCATGAGACCCCTGCGCTCACACAGAGAAACTGCCAGAACACATGTCTTCACTCACTATCTTTCTTTTTAACCACACAACAACTCCTTGAAAACTGGAGAAATTTTACGACGCTCCAGGATTGGCAGCACAAGCTCAAGAGTTTCAAGTGCAAGGAAAAAATTGCAAAATACTTTGAAATGGGTAAAAAAACAATGACTCTCTGCCTTTCGTTGTCTTGGAGCTATTTTACAACTCTGTAAATCATGGGAGGTGACTGTGATGCAAATGATCCTGTCCCTAGGAACTACGCATCCGTGGAACGCAATCGCCCGCCCGTGCGAGGCGGGTTTGCGTCTGTCCCGCGTTGGCTTCAGCCTCCCTCACTGCCACCGGCGACGTGGCGCTCGGAATCCTCTCTGCAGCCGCAGCGTCTTCCTGGTTCCCGCGTTAGTGAACAAGTTCAGTAAGATCTGTGATGTGTACGTTTTGTACTTGTATGAGTCAGGCTTTTGTCTTCTTTTAAACATGACCCTTTTACTCGGGGGACACGCTGCCAGTAAACGACAGGGAGGGGGCTGGGCGCAGAAGCAGCGAAGGAGAGTCAGCCACACGGAGCACGGTGCCGGGTGGCGTCTGTGTCGTCACCCCTCACCCTGCAGGGCGAAGCCGAGTTCACTCGCACGGGGAGTGAGCAGAAACCAGCCTGACCGCTGCTCCGACCGGCCCCCCGCCCCCCACAGGCTCCTCCACGTGGGTGGACGAGAGTCCCACGTCCTCCCTTGACACAGAGCCCCGTCCTCAGGGTGGTGCGTGGACAGCCCTGGAGAAACGGCTAAGCGCTCCAGAGAACTCGGGGAAACACGTCACCTTTGGAAGCTCCAGGGCAAAATTTCAGCATAAAGACGCGGGTGGGCACGATAAGCAGCTGCCACAGGAGAACGCGCTTCCGTGGGCGTGGGGGGGTCTCCAGAGACCGCAGGAATTCACCCCCCTGGAGCCATAGCCTGTAGCCCGTGTTCAGGGCTCAGGGCCACCCGGCTGGTACAAACTAGCCCCCCAGGCCCCGGAACCCAGGTGAACTCTGCTCATTGCCCCCCTGAAGTCCCCACCCGGAGGAGCGACGGCTTCATTACTATCGTGCACGACCTGTGTGGGAGCAGGACCGTGGCCACACACGCTAACCGGAGCTCCGCCCCCGCGTGTGATGATGTCATCTTCTTCTTCCTCTCCTACCCCGTAACACCCCCGCACCCCGCTCCCTCGGGAGACGCTGCCTTAGAGACGCTGCCCCGCGTCCTCCTCGCTCGCGAGTGACTAAAAGCCCTACCGGGTGCGACCGCATTCTCGTGAAGAGTCGCTTGTTACTGGCGAAACCGACCCCGACCTCCGGGTACCAGGTGCGACTGCTTAGGGGAAAAAAAAATTCTGGGCTATTTGTCCACGGCCGTGAGGAGTCGTGGCCCCTTCCCGGATGATCTCCTGATCGGTGGCTGGAACACAGGACGTCTGACTCAAGTCAGGGGGACTCGCAGTGACATTTCAGTCAGTCTACACGGTGGGCCCATCAGGTCGTGACGGAGCTGAGGAATTCCTGTCACCTGGGGATGTCACAGCCATCATGACAGCAGAGCCCAGCGCGGCACCTGTTCTGTGTCCAGCTACGTGCAGACATGTCCTCACAGCCGCAGCGCAGCCTCCTGGGCGCTCAGCACCGAAACCCGCGGCTCAGCCTGCACCGGCCGCACGTGCCCCCCTGCAACGCCCCTCACTTGGGGACCAAGAACAGCGTGGGCCGGTCCGGCCGTCCCACCACGCGGTGCAGCGAGCGAGGGGACGTCTGTCAAGCTCGGAGATGGCAGACGTGGCTTGGGGACAGAGTGGGCAGAGAGGAGCGTCCCGGGCAGCCGGACATGAAGGGGCTGTCCGTCCGCCACTCTCTGGCCACACTTGCTGCCTGATTAGTTTCTAAAAGGAAACTCTGACCTTCCAAAAGAAAGGAATTAGGCAGGGGGTTGCACAAACAAATAAGGTAACTCCAGAGGAAAGTTCTAGAACATGAGAAGGCCCACAGGGCCCTTCCCTCCGGGCAGCCTGTCTCCTCCGTGGGAGTCCCTGGACTCGCTGACCCGGGATGGGGAGAAATTCCTCTGGAGCCGCCTGCCAGGCTCTGCGCGTCGGTTGTGAGCCGCGAGGCAGGAGCGGGGAGGAGCAAGAGGATGCCGCTCCCTGCGGCTCGCTGACTTCGAGGCGAGGGCGGTGGGTGGAGGCTGGAACGTGGCCCGCGGGCCGCCCCCCACGCCCTCGCCCTCCGCGGGGGCGGCTACCCCAGAAGGAAACGCATCGCCCTGGCCCAACTGTCGCCAGATGTGGCCGGCGGCACGTCCTGGGTTCTGACCCTCGGTTCCTCGGAGGGAGCTGACCCGGGAGAGGACGTCCTCGTGGGCTGCCCACAGCAGATCTAGCACGTTGCGGCCCGCGCCCCCACGGAGCCCCCTGGGCCGGAGCATGCGGGGCCGGAGCACGGGGGGGCCTGGGGACCTGCCCTCCCGTCCACACACGCAAGTCGGCGTGGCGCCTGCTTCCGCGAGTGCCAGCCTGGCACCTGCAGTCCAGCGACTCCTCCTCCCCAAGTCTGCACCAGAGGCCACCGCACAGCACAGCACACGTGCTGCTCACCCCCCGCCCCGGCCAGGGCAGACATCATTAATCAACCACCGAAACCCAACAGGCTCCAGAGTCTACTTACTGCTCCCGGCACTCAGAGCTTCATCCATCTGCCTGATGGTCACTTGCTAATCTTGCCTGAGACCACGACGTTTGCCTCAAACACGCACCCACGCACGATTTTCCGTGTCCCCCAGGACCCCCCGAAAATGCCGAACGCATTGCACAGGCTTTTACAGTTTCAAGGGTCAAAATTCCCATCAGTCTCCAAGTGGTGTCCTCTCCGGGACAGAAATCACGCAGGGTCCTCGCTGACAGTGACAGGAGGTCAGGCCTGGGGGAAATCGCCCCGGCGAGCGTGGCCCCTGTTCGTGGGGCAGAGCCGTGGACTGGCGCGTGTGGCCAGGCCACGGGGAACAGGCGGAACACGCCAAGAGAACAGGGGAGCGGCCGCGCTGGACGGGCCGCAGCCGGGAAGCTGCCACGTCCGGATGGCTCCTTCGGCGTCTGTGGGTCAGAGGGCCACGCCACTTGGACCCCCGAGATCGCGGTGCCGGGTGAAGCGGCCGCTCCCGGGGGGCCCCGCGTGGCACGACCCACACGTGTGAAATGTCCGGAACAGACAAGTGCAGGGACGGGGTGGGGGGTGTTGCCGGGAGCTGGAGAGACGGGGGCTCTTTGGGGTGATGAAAACGTCCCAAACCTGGTAGCGCTAACGGCTGCTCAACTCGGCCAACATACGAAAAACCATAGAATTGCACTTTGTGTGTGAATTATATGATATATGAATTATATCTAACAAATCTCTCTCTTTCTTCCAAGATGCCATCTGGGCGGCAGACGGCTTCACAGGACAGCCGGGTGGCAGGCAGACCTCAGCCGCGTCCTGGCCAGGTGGCCGTGGCAGGCGTCTCAGCCCCTCTGAGGTCCAATTTCTGTGGCCATAAAGAGAGATTAGCGTGTTTGCCTCCCCGGGCTGCGCGGGGCTCCGGCGAGGACTGACAACTGGCCGGCGCACAGCGGGTTCCTCGGACGGCAGCCCTGGTGCCCGCCGGCCATGCTGACGCGCAGAGTGACCGCGGAGGGGCCGTGACTCGTGCCACCTGGGCACCCGGCCGCGCTGGGGGCAGCTCCCGAGAGCTCATCCACTCCCCGCCCTCTCTGGGTCCGGCCGACATCCCGAGGCTGCCAGCACCCATGGAAATGGAACCAGCACCCCCATGTCTCCCTCGGGCTCTGCCCACCCAGGCCCGGCTTGGGGCACCCAGCCAGGAGCCAGCTCAAGGTCCTCAAGCCGGACCCGAGGGAGGAGGTCAGAGGTCTTTCTCACTGGCAGTGGCACCGCTGTGCGGGGCCTCCTCCCGCCTCGACCTGAGGGAGGGGCCAGGAACCACCCGCTCCAGTGGCTTTAGCGGCCGACCACTGTCCCATCCTCACCCCCAGGGTTGAAGGATCACAGAACTCTAGAGCCAGGAGCAGAATGAAGCACACAACGTCCCTCCAGGCGGAGAACAATTCTCCTTTCTGGAGTCTTCGAACACTTTCAAGTCAGGACACCATTGCGAGACACATCAAAACCGGGCACACACGCTTCCTGTGACACGGCAGGGTGTCAATCTGTCAGCCACAGAATGGAGGGGACGCACGAGCACAGCAGTCCCGGCAGCTGACACAGAGAGAGGGACCCTCCGCGTGGCGGCTCCCAAGGGGAGTTTCTGACCTTCTGCGGCAAAACCCGAGTCCTGGGTCTGGAAGCAGCCGCTCCCCGGGGCCGACGCAGGACGACCGCGGTGGCAGTCGGTGCCCGGGGACAGCATCTGGACCCGCTGACCCGGCCGTGGCTCCAGGGCTGTCGGGAAGCTCCGTGCTCTTATGCCGTACGTACCGGGCGGGCACGAGATCTGCCAGCGTTTCCAAACAACCAGAAAGCCACCGACATGCTCTCCCCTGTTCCTGCTCACCCCCTGCCCCGCGGGAGCCGCCGACCGATGTCTCAGATCCGCGCACAGAGCGCAGCGACGCTTGGCAGCAGCAACATTTGCGAGGCTGGGCCATTTTCCTTCCCACTCCGGCGCCCAAGTCCCCCCTACGGCTGCAGTCCCAGCCCGGCCTGCCACCCTCCCGGCCACCGCGACCAAGCCAAGAGGCACCCGCGGGTGGGCCTTCCCCGCAAGGGCTCCCTGGCGGCGCCTGCCCAACACGGGGCACCTTCTCAGGGAGCCTCAGGAAGTTTCCGTTTGGAAACTGCCACTGTCACTTTCGCTCACGGCCCGACGCGATAATGGGAAACAGACACACGACATGAGTCCCGGGAAGGGGCCCGCTGTGCAACGTGTGCAAATAAAAGGATCACGGGGAGACTCGGACTTGTAAACACCGTGCGCGAGGTCTCTCACTGGCTGCCGCCTACGACGGGCCGTGCACGGTCGCGAGCTGTTGGGCCCAAACCGCAGCTCTGTCCCCTGCGGGTCGGGGCCACCCAGCCCTCCTGCCTCCACACTTTGTTTAAACACACACACACACACAAAGCTGTAATGAGATGCACATTTAGTGAAACGTGTAACCGATGGAGTTTGTCTGCGGCACCTCCCAGCCCGGGTGCTGCGCGATCAGCCGTCACCTGGAACGCGTTACCCAAGGCGGAGAGGAAGGGAGCCGCGACAGCAAAAACTAACGAAGGCGGACGCCCCCGGCCACTCAGCTCGGAGACGCAGACAGACGCTGCTCCCACCGGGCGGATTTGCCTTTCAAGCTCTGGCATTTGCTTCAGCCCTTCCTTTCCCAGCAGGAAAACACAGGCTTTGTTTCGCCTTAAAGACGCCCCCGACCGCACACGGCCTGACTGCGGGTCTGAACGCGTTGCTGGCCATCAGCGCTGATTGCCCTGACAGCGCCAAATCCACACTCCGAACCAAGGCGCTTCTTTCCCGGCGTCCTCCGTGCCCACCGCCACCCCCAGCCGCCGCAGACGCCGCACTTACCCTGGAGCAAGCGGCGGCCTGTGGCCGTGTGCCCTTCCCGTGTGGCCTCGGCTGCAGAGGACGGCAGCTGCACCCGACCCCACACCCCGGTGCGCGCGGCGGCCGCAGCGCTGGGGTCTGCCTGTGCTCGCGCCGGCTGGCTCTGGGCTGGGAGTTCCAGCTTGCAGCGGTCTGCACTCCCTCTCCCCCGCCACGCACTTAACCCTGCTCTGCCTGGCTAGGAGGGGTCTGGACAGAATCAACGCTCCGTGTCCGGGGCACAGCTGGACGCCCCACGAGGCCCAGGCCCCTTCTCAGCCGCACCTGGCTTCCTGCTCGCTTTCTGCGTAAACCAAAACAAGACGCCGGAAGATGCGGCTTTTCCAGGCTGTGTGGGTTCCCTGGGCTCTCGGGCTTTTCCTTCCCGACAGCACAGGGTGCACCTGCTGCGGGGAATTCAGGGGGACCTGCCCTCGGGTCTCGGGGGTTCGCCTCGGAGGGGGCTTCCGTGGGAGCGTTGACGGCTCAGACCACCCCCCCCAGTCCCAGGGAGGTGCTGGTTGGGGGACTCCAGCCCCTCCTCAATTCCCTTTGGGAACCCCTAGCCAGCCCCAGCCCATTTGGAGCCTCAGTTTCCTCGTCTGTAAGGTAGAACCAGCACCCACCTACCCAAAATTGAGACGAGGCTACCGAGGCAGGTCACTGCCCGACGGGTGTAGGGTTGGTGAGGTCCCCACTGCCCGTCCCTCCGGCTGAGCTGCCCGTTCCTCCACGTACGAGCCACCAGGGACACGGTCTCACCAGCCACGACTTCCCCCGCAACTGTCTGCTGAGCTGCCGCTGGGCGGGACATGCACGGTGGGTGACGGCAGGGATGACCCTCGGGGCTGAGAACACTCCTGGTCCTCGCTGAGTGGCAGAGTCACAGGTAAGTGTCTCCGCCTCTTTGAACTCTGACCTTGCAGTCTGGGGGATGTTTCAGCCCCCGCCACCCACCCCCGGCTTCCCCGCAGCCCCCGCCCCCGCCTCTGGGCGAGCACCTGAGGCAAAGCGCACCTTGCGCAGGTGCGGACGGTGAGGCTTCCTCACTCCTATGCAAAAACTGTCTCTGGCTTCCAGGAAACTTCTAGAAAGTGCCGAGTGCTGTGGTTGGAACAAGGGTTTCCTACCTGACTGCTGGTGCACCCGGCTCACTGAAGTGAGAGATCCGACCGGGAGGAGAACTTCCCGCTGGAGCGCGGCTGAACGGGGCCCGTGGCACCCACGTGGCTGAGCCGCCCTCCACGTCCCAGGGCTCCCGCACACGCAGCCATCCTGCCGTGGGTGCCACGCGCTGGGCGTTGGCCTGGCAAGGGCAGAACCATGCACGGCTGGACCTGTGCACCTGTGTGTGGCATACAGCCATGTAACATTCATCATATGTGCACGTAACACGCACGTGTGAAACAAGACTTATCCTCCGATATTCTCCTTCCTATTTTTTTTCTTTTTTGAGACAGAGTCTCGCTCTGTTGCCCTGGCTAGAGTGAGTGCCGTGGCGTCAGCCTAGCTCACAGCAACCTCAGACTCCCGAGCTTAAGCGATCCTCCTGCCTCAGCCTCCCGAGTAGCTGGGACTACAGGCATGTGCCACCATGCCCAGCTAATTTTTTCTATATATTTTTTTAGTTGTCCAGCTAATTTCTTTCTATTTTTAGTAGAGACAGGGGGTCTCGCTCTTGCTCAGGCTGGTCTCGAACTCCTGACCTCGAGCAATCCACCCGCCTCGGCCTCCCAGAGTGCTAGGATGACAGGTGTGAGCCACCGCGCCCGGCCTCCTTCCTATTTTTTTAATTGAGGTGAAATTCGCTTAACGTAAAATTAATATGTTAAAGTGTGACTCAGTAGCACTTACTGCATGTTGTACTAACGTCTCCACCTAGTTCCGAGGCATTTTCATCCCCCCAAAGCAGCCCAGCCCGCAGCCCTCCCAGCCCGACGACTCCCGCCTGCTCGGTCTCTGCGCGGCTGCCGGTTCTACGCGCCTCACGCAATGGGGGGAGCGAGACGTGGGCGTTTGTGTCCAGCTCTTCCACGCGGTGTGACGTTTTCAAGGTCGGCCGCGTGGCAGCGTGCGTGAGCTTTGCCCTGCTTACGGCTGGACAGAATCCACTGTGTGGCCCAGGCCACCTGGTGTGTGTCCACAGGTCGGTCCATCCACGGACGTGTGGGTCGGTCCCACCTTTCGCTGCCTGGGGAACTCTAGACACAGAAGTGCCGGGTGCACGTCAGCCGCCGGGCTCCCCCTGGAGTTTGAGCTGAGGCCGCCCGTCTCTTGGCACGTTCCAGACTGTTCTACGGCGCCAGCATTTCCGTTTTTGTGACTCCTGGGAGACCTCACCTGACACACCCCACCCCTGGTCCTGTCCCCAGGGAGGGGTCGGAGGGCCGTTTCGGTGTCGTTGAGCCCACGTGCTCCACGGCGAGCACCGGCACGTGGCCACGCCGCCCGGTCGGCTCTGTGTGCTCATCTGAGTGGAGCCGCGGGGCGTCCGGGCCGGGCGGCGCCAAGAGAAGATTATCGGCCCCACCTGCTGGGGCGGAGGCCGAGGAGAAAAACTGAGGTTCCCCAGGAAGAGGAAACGCACCTGAGGACAGACGCCACGGGGACAGCAGCACCCAGTGGGCCCTGCGAGTCACCCCCACACCCCGCGACGGGAAGGAAGCGCGGCCACGGGGACAGGAGCAGAGGGGCGCGTGTCTCCCTCGGGGACGGGGCTTTGGCGCTTGCTTCCCTCCTCCTCCTCCCTCTCCCTCTGGCACTCAGAGTCCTGGCACCTGCCCCCGGCGGTGACAGCCCAAGATGTCTTCAGACATTGACCCCTGTCCCTTGGCGGGGGCACAACCACCCTAAGGGCAGGGACCGTCCCGTTTCCTCCTTTGTAGCTGCAGGCTCTGGCACCGTCACTGTGGGTGAAGTGACCCCACGGCTGTGCCCGGAGCCGGGAGGAGGAGGGGCGGGAAGGGAGCCCAGCCCGGGAGCACCGTGGCCTCCAGGGCTGGCCTGGGGGTCGGACGGGCGTGAGAATAAACCGACTTCCCTGCAGGGCTCCAGCAGAGCAGACAGGCCTCCCCTGCGGGCGGCAGTGGGGCCGGGGCCAGCCGCGCCCACGGCGCTGAGATCATCCTGAAACCCCCAGTCCCAGATGGGGCCAAAGCCGGAGGAAGCTGGAGGCTGAGCTGGGGCTGTTGTGCTGCGACCGGGCCCCCTCGGGGATTCCCGGCACCCGGCCAGCACCACGCAGCCCTGGGGGCGGAGCGGGCCTGGGGCTGCAGAGGGGCTGTGCCCTGCGCCCACGCAGCCTGGACGGCAGCCCGTGGCCCTGTGCGGCCACACACGAGGAGCTCGAGGAAGTGAGGGGGCCGGTGGGAGCGACAGCGGGGAGGCGCAGCCGAGGGCAGTGGTCGTGGAGCAGCCCACGGGCCACGTCTCGGCGCGGCACCCACGGTGCCCACGCCCGTCCTCCCCTCTGGTCCTTCACCACAGTGAGGACTCAGCGCCCGGAACCTCTTCCCCAAGACATCGGGGAGTCAGTGATGAGACTGAGGAAATCCTGGTTTTGTGGGCTCCAGTTCCTCGTCCTGGGGGTCCTTTTCAAGAAAGGAGCCTTGGTTAGGGCTCTGCCGGGTGCCAGGGCAGTGGCCGTCCCCTGCCGGGTGAGCGGCCCACGGTGGTGGAGCCCCCTGGGAGCCGTTCCTACCCCCAGCCGGTGAGCGGCGGTAACTCGGCTGGAAGAGCCAGCAGACCCTGTGACGCATCCCACCAACCCAGCACGTCTCGCTCGGCCCCCGCCAGGGCCCAGACCAGCTGCTGGGGGTGGGGAGAGCAGGACAGAGGAACAGGGACGCAGGCCTGGGTGGCCCCACGGCTTCCTGCGGGTTTTGAGTGGGTCTCACTCACCTGCCAGGAGCCCCCTCCCCCCGCCTGCGCCCCCCTGCCCCGCCTGTGCCCCCCTCCCCCACCCGTGCCCCCTCCCCCACCTGCGCCCCCTCCCCCGCCTGCGCCCCCTCCGCCTGCACCCCCTCCCCCACCTGCGCCCCCTCCGCCTGCACCCCCTCCCCCGCCTGCGCCCCCTCTGCCTGCACCCCCAACTCTGGTCAGGGGAAACAAGCGTGGGCGGGTATCGGGTGCGGTGGGGTGGGGACCAGGCGCCCAGCCCCACCTCTGAACTGCACAGAGAAGGAAGGGGCTTTGCACGCAGCTGAGGTTCACCCAGGGCCCCGCGGCTCCTGCCACAAGCCGGGCTCACACCCGCCTGCCCCGGCCGGTTCCCTCCGCCCGGACGCCCTGATGCCTCCTTCCCCCAAGCCCCCGGCCCAGCCTCCCCCACCCCTGCGGAGGCTTTGCTGGTCTCTTCCAGAAGCCCCCCCGCCGCCCCCCATGGCTCGCATGCGGCCGGGGTTGGGGACCCGGGGAGGCCGCCCTGGGCCGTGGCAACACCAAGGAAGCCGCGCATCTGAGCTGCTGGCGCGGGCGTGCACCAGGCCAGGCCGCCTCCCGCTCACCGTGTGGGGAGAGCTCGCTCAGGGCGCTCGGCCTCCTCCCGGCAGCCGGGAAAAAGGTCCCTTCGGTTTCCAAGGAGCTCCGTCCCAGCGGTGGGCTCCCGGTCACCCGCTGCCTTGCAGAGAGGACGGCAGCACCGGCAAGGCCCCTGCTCGGTGACCGCACAGCCCCGGCCTCACATGGGCGACAGCGGCTCAGCTCACCCGGCCGGCGCAAAGCGGCAGCCCCCGAGTTTGCCGGCATCTGCCCAGGGAGTAGGTGCATGAGTGCGCATGCGTGCGTGTGACTGCGCGTGTGAGTGCGTGTACATGCATGCGTGCGTGTGTATGCGCATGTGCACGTGCATGCCTGAGGGAGGGGATGCTCTCATGGAAGATTGTGTAAGAGACTGTTTCCTCCTGAGCCACGTGGCTCCCGGACACTGGGGCCAGTCCACGTGCAAAAACGCTTCAGGAGGCTGGCAAGGGCTGGGCGTCCACCAGAGGGATCGACTCCTTCTGGGACATGGGCAGCCTGGCCAGGCCCACGTGCCGACGGGAGACACGAGCCAGTCAGGCAGGTCTGTGAGACAAGGAGGCGGCAGTGCTGTGTGATTTTGCACAGGTTGCTCAACCTCTCTGTGCCTTTACTGCCCCACTCAGCTGGTTAGGATGGGGGTGACTGATTCACGAGTCCACCGTCAGGGTCTGCAGGGACGCACAGGGGCACTGGGCACCGCTCGTAGCTCTGAGCAAGGCTTGACAAACAGCAGCTGGAAACAGCAACGTCACGGCAAAGTCCTGCACCCTGCGCCTCGCAGGACAAGGTGGCATCTAGTTTTGTTCTGACCCTGGCTGCCAGGTTTGGACCCATTTGGCTTTAGTTGGCAGTGGCCAGCGCTGGGGCCACCGGAGGTCTGGCGGGGCCCCTATCGGCCAGTGCAGGCCCTGGGGAGGGGCTGACGCGGGGCCAGCTCGGGGCACAGACCTGTCAGGACGTGGGAACGTGTCAGGCGGGACCACCGCTCCCAGCACCGGGCGGCTGCCACGGGCCACTGCACATGCTCAGAAGGCCCCCCGGCAGGGACCCCAACATCCCTGCACAGCCGTTGAATTAGAGCAACCCAACAACGTGACTGTCCGCCATCAGAGACCCCCTCTTCTCTACGGGACATGGTGAGCCCCGAGTCGCGAGGGCTTCCCGGCAGGGCGCCAACTGCCCTCTCCCTCCAGGAGTGACTTTCTGGCGAGTCAGAGTCCAGAAGTGGAGCTGAAAGTAAGTTCTTTCTCTCGCAGCCCGAACGGGTGATGGAGTAAGAGCTTTTCCCTCCGGTTTCTGGCAGGCCCTGGGGCCACGTGCGGGGTTGGTGCCGGAGCCAGAGGACAGCCTGTGGCCTCTTAACAAAACACACACCGTGAGGCCCGGGGACAGAGGCCCTGGAGGTGCCGGCGGGGCAGGGAGACAGCGGACTGTGCCGTGCCGAGTCCTGTCCTGGCTCCAGATGACAGAACTGTCACTTTGGGGGCTGATTGGGACTCCAGGAGACCCCCCCAGCCCAGGCTCCAGCCGGCCACGGGTGCTGCCAGACAGGCGCAGTGAACCCACCCGCTCTGCCGGGGCCGTGCTGCCTGGGGTGTCTCTCGGGACGGGGCACCGGGCTGTGGCTGCTCCTCCCAGGGGCTGTCGCCCTCTGCTCAGCTGCCAACCGGGAGCCCCACACCCTGCTCAGGGCTCTTAATGCTTCCAACAATTTATGTTTGGAAATTCTTTCGGATTTTATCTTTGGAAATTCTTTGGGATTTTCTGGAACACGATGACATCATCTACAAATAACGACAGTTCTGTCTCTTCCTGTCCTTGTTTTCTCCTCCTCCCGGCTCCCAAGGCCGAGAACGGGGCGCCCTGGCCTCGCGGCAGATGTCTGGGGGTTGGCGCAGCCACCAGGCTTTCACGGAAGCCGGAGTCAGGAATGACCTTTCCTTCGCAGAGTGCCAAGGGTCTTTCTTAAACATTTTGAATGGATGTGGAATTTTATCAAGAGCTGCTTCTGCTGAGATGATCGCGTGATTTTTTTTCCCTTTAATCGATTCGTCAGTGTGACATTGAATGACATTCTGAGGCCAAACCAAGCTGCACTCACGGGCTAAGCACGGTGTGGTCGTGGGGAAAATATAAACGATTTAGCTTATTACTGTAAATTATTATAATTAATAGAAGAGCTCGGCAAGGGGACTGGATACAAAATGAATGAAACCTGGTGGCATTTCTAGCAGCAGCAGTTACCAAACGATAGTCTCTGTGCATTGCTAGACTCGACTTGCTGATATTTTGCTTAGAATTTATCAATGTCTGAGTAGGACTGCCTGTAGTTTTCCTTCTCTGTCATCTGTTCAGGTTCTGATGACAATGAAATGCTAGCCTCGTAAAATGAGTTGGGGAACGTCCCACCTCCTTCTATTTTCTGGAAGAGTTTGTGAAGGAAAGGAACGACGTCCTCGAGCGTTTGGCAGAACATGCCTCATTGTGGACTTCTACCTATTTTTGAGTTCGCCAGTTACCTCCTCAGATATGTCTAATCTGTCATTATGCCTTTGTACTGAATTCCTGATTTTGATTATTCTATTTCCTAGTTGTAGAACTACCAGTTGTTACTGTAAAAAAGGTTTCGGTTCATTGTTTAAACCCCCCTTTTATCTCTGAAAACTGCAAGCAGGTGAGGTCAGCGCACTGGGGTGGCCGTACGGGTACCACGTATGCGACGTACGTTATTTGGGGGTTGGGTTCCCTAGAAGCCCTGACTTCACCACTGTACAATCTGTGCATGTAACAAAATTACCCTTGCACCCCACACATGTATACAATTACGAAATAAATAAGGCAAAACAAGGTAAACGTACGCATGCTTTCTTTGAGAAAAGAAAGAACGCTGTAAGCAGAGTTCCTTCTAAGTCTGTGGGTTAACTCCAACATCTGGTGCTGCTGAGGGTCTGTTTCTACCGCGTGTTGTGCTGCAGGTTTGCATTCGTGTTGCTTTCTCTCGTGTGCCTGATTGTGTCTTGGATACTGTATTTGCAAAACTGCTCGTGGACATAATTTGATGTTATCTTCCTCCCACAGGATCAGCGTTTGCCTTTGCCTGGCAGCCGGGGACAGCAGCCGTCGAGACGTCAGTGCGAGGTCAGTGACAGAGACAGCGTACAGCTGAGTGGCAGCCCCGAAAGGCCCAGGTGTGGCCCTGCCAGGACCCAACCCACAGGGAAGGGCCGTGTCCTCTGCAGCCCTGGTCCCTGGGCCCGTCCATGTAGCTGCTGCGTCAGCAGCTGTCCCAGGAGGACAGTGACCCCAAGGGCCTCCCCAACTCCCAGGCGCTCTCTCCCCATGTGGACCCTTGACTAGGAACCCTGCACTCGAGAGCCCCTGGAGCTCCGAACCGCACCCTCCGCCGGAGCGGGGAAGCCGGCCCAGGGCCGGGCGCCTGGTGAGCTGCGCCTCGGAGGAAAGAGCATCGGAGCCGCCGTGGTCATAAATACATTTTATTTCATTAGAAACGCATAATTACAGTGCCTGGGAGCTTTGCCCCTAGAAAAGCAGGTCAGCAGCATCTGAAACCGCCCGCCGCCTCGCAGCGGCTCCCGACGCCGGCAGCACACGGCAAGGCCTCTGCCCGCCACGGCTCTGTTTTTTTTTTCAATTTTCTTTTTTGTTACAAACACCATAGCAAATTAAAAAAGCTGTTTAAACAGAAAAATACCAGTTCCTGATTTCCCACGTGTCCTCAACACACTGGGCCCCGCGCCTCCCTCGTCTGCGGAGGGGCTCAAAGAAACGGGGTCTCGGGACGGGCACGGCGCTCTGCTGCTGCTGTTTAGTCTATTAGGGCACTTTCCCCGGCGGAGGCGGCTCTCGGACGCACCGACCAGAACAGGCGCGGTGGCCGCCGTGCCGGAAGCTGTCAGAACAGGCCGTGGGGACCCGGCCGGCGGCTGAGGCCGGCGCCGGGCTTGGTGCAGTTCCGCGACCGCGGCGACGGCCGCCCCTCACTGGATCTGGATGGCTCCGTGCTCGAGCTGCATTTCGGGCTGCAGGGTGGGCTGCAGGGCCTCGGCTGTCTGCAGGAGAGAAAGGAGGGCTTTTCCAGAAAAACCACCACCCATGCACAGCCAGGCCTCTCACCTGTCAGGACACAGCCCTCGACTGCCGTGCACAGGGTAAGAAACTCACACACCGGAGCTCGGAGGAGCCCCAGGGGTCATGGGCACAAACCCAGCCCCCCTCCCCCACCGCATGAACTGGGCCACCCCAGTCCCCGTCCCTGCCCAGACTCGCGGGAACAGCCTGCGAGCAGCTGACAGCGCATCCTTGGCCTGACACACGGGCCGGAACCTCAGTCCTCGCCCTGCCTCCTGGGAAACTGTCCCACGCTCCAAAAAGCACTTCAGGGGAAGTGACTTTGCTTCCCTTAAAGACGCACGTTCTCATCGGTGAGTTATACGTGTTAAAAGGACTTTGAATACACACTCACAGCTCTATTTTAAGACAAGTTACAGGAAAAGTATCTGATCTTGGAATAAGTTCCTGATCTCGCATCTCGCCATCCGGAACGCGCCACATGCGGGCTCTGTCCAGACGCCCAGGGCTCGGCGGCCGGGTCTGCGGGGCCCGCAGAGAAGCCGCCAGAAGGCAGGAGTGCTCCCTGGGGACGGCAGCCCTGGCTGGTCCCGCCCCACCACGGGGGACCCTCGACGGGAGGGCAGCACGTGCTCAGGGAAAGGGGGACCCCCGTGCTCCCCCGTCCCCAGGAACGGGTGGCTCTGAGGGGGGAAGACAGGGCAGAACTTCAGTTTCGCCTCTGAGTTTATAAACATTTCCACGAGACAAAGCAACTCAAGAATCTGCTGAAACTTGAAACCGGGCCAGGATCTACCTTCTCACCTTCGTGTTTTCAGGTGCTTATGAAAAATAAGATCCTCAAACGAGTGTCTGTGTCCAAGTCACGGGCCCTTTAGTGGCAATGCACGGGATAGAGTCACCAACGGAAAGGCCCAGGCCGGGCGTGAGCGCCAGCGGCAGGGCCCGGGGCCTGCGCACCACGGAGCACTCACCTGCGCCCCGGCCGTGTGGTCACTCACCGGCGCCAGCTGGACGTACTGGACCTGGATGTCACTGCCCTGGAGAGGAGACCCGTCCACTCCTGCCGCCGCGGGGTCCGAAGAGGCCACGGCTATCAGCTGGGCCCCCTGCAGCACCTGGGGACACAAACCGAGGCCACGTCAGGGGCACACAGACCACTCCGTGCAGACACCAGCACGGCGGGTACCCAAAGAGCGGCGGGTGCCCCGTCATCTCCTGAACAAGCAGTGGGGAAATGGCCCCAGGACCACACTAAGGACCTGGGGTCCACCCTGACTCCCACATCATTTCAGACCAACGGCTGACGTGGTGTGAGAGTCACTGGTCCTTCTGCCACGCCCCTAGCAGGGGATGGTGGGAGAGCAGAGAGGGATCGAAGGGTCGGCAGCGCCCACCCGCCACGCGATCCACGCCCCAACAGTGGTTAAAAGGAGCGAAGGAGAGAGCCCACGTTGGCACAGCTGGGATTCCAGCCAAATTCAAAGCTCAACGACAACATCCACCTGGCACCTCCATGCAAACCTCCCAGCCGCTGCGGCGAGCGTGGCCGGCAGCTGTGACCTGCGCCGACAGCGCCACGCACCCTCCCGGGAGGACCCACGGGGCCTGGAGAGCACGGGCCCCCACCGCGTGCTGCCGGGCACAGGGTAAATAGGCACGAAAGCGTTTCAGATGCAGTTGGCACCTTCCTGAGGGGGAAAAACTGAACGAAACAAAATGATTCAGTGTTTTAATCATGTTTTTCAAGAATCCATCAGCAGAAAGTTCTAGTTCTCTCCCTTGATTTATGGGGTAGGATTTTCTTATTTCTGCCTCAAAACTAAATTTTTCCAGGCAACATGGCTTTGCTTTAACTGAAGCTCAGTTTAAACCAAAACTAAGAATTTTGGGAAAAAGTAGCAGGAGACTCTGGTTTCTAGGAGCAGAGGCCTTGGCATCGCAGGCTTGGTTCCAGTGCCGGTTCCTTCCAGCACCTTCCGGCTGTGTGGGCCTGACCCGGCCCCTCCACCAACACGCAGGCCACGGCGCCCCAGGGGCAGAGGGTCTCTGGTGCGGCCCCGGGCCAGGGATGCCACACAGGCTGGCCGCAGCCATGGAGGGAAAGGACACCAAACTCCCGAGTCTTGCTCAGAGGAAGGTGATGCCCACGGCTAACGCGACCCTGGAGGTCAGCGCGTCCCTAGGCATCCACGTTCCGTTGGTAAGTTCATCGACAGCCCTGTGGTCTGTGGCGCTGACCGCAGGTTTCAAAGCCGTGTGCGTGTTCTGTCGGGACCCTCCCGCGTGGGGAGCGGTTCACAAAGGCACGCTCTTGTCTGCATCCCCGTCTGGCATCCCCGTGGCTCTGAGGGTCCCGTCCGTCCTGTCCGCGGCCAACCCCCCCTCCCCGCCCCTGCCACAGCGGGGGAGGCACACGCCCCGCCGGGAGGAGGAGGGGTGGTGGGCGTGCTCTGGGGCCCAGGGGGCTGCTCCACCAGGTACACCAGCATGACGGCGAGGACAGCTGCCAGGGCGTCAGCAGGAGGCAGGTCCGGGCAGACCCCGGGCCCTGCGAGGGGACCGGCAGGAGGATGGCACTATGGGCGCAGGGACAGCGAGTCTTAAGGATGGGACCGCCCTGGTCACCTTGTCTGTGGGGGGGTGCTCCCGGCTTCGCAGCACGACGTCCCCAAGCCCCCGGCCCCAGCGGGTTCCAGCCCCACCGCCTCAGCCTGGGGCCTGTGTGCACGTCAGTGACCCCGACAGCAGCCAAGAAGCAGAGCACACGTGTCCCCTCCAGGCGGCTCCACCACACCCAAACCTCAAACACGCCTTCCGTGGTGCGGAGCCGGCTTAGCACGCGTGTCTGTGAGTGCAGGGCCAAGGCCAACATTCTGCTGAGGATGGGGTCGGGGGTCCTGGGAGTCGAGCGTCCCCCAGCACCTGTGAACGTGACCGAGTTTGGAGACATCTGTGACATCAGCTGCGGTTGCACTGCACTCGGGAGGGCCCTGCCCCGACGTCCCCACAAGAAGACGGAACCTGAGCACAGGCACGCAGAGGGGAGGCCACAGGAAGCCAGGGCGCTGGGTGGGGGCTGCAGCAACGCAGCCACAAGCCGAGGACCACCCAGGACCACCGGAAGCAGCAGGAAGAGTCCTGCCCTAGCGCCTTCTCAGGGGCTACGCCCTGCTGACGCCTTTGGACTTCTGGCCTCTAGCACTGCGAGAGGAAGAATTCCTGCTGTTGTAAGTTCCCCTGTGGGGATCGAGTTTTGGGGTCAGAGCCCAGAAACGGTCTTCCCACTTCCAGACGCGCAGATGGAACGTGGTGACCCCGTGCCCTGTGGCCGCCTGGTCAGCATCTTTAGTTTCCAAAGCTTCCGGCCTTTGGCTTCCCGAACACGCCCCGAGGCTCCTGCCTCTCACGTGCAGCCCCCAGTCGAGTTCTCGGGCAGCGAGCCCCCCGCCCTGTCAGGGGAGCACCCAGGACCCGACCTCTCAAATCCCTCCCAGACACCCTGCCCACCCCTGCGGCTGCGAGAGCAGGGCCGCCTGGGTCCGGCACAGTGGCTGCCAGCACAGCCACGGGACCACGAGGTTCCCCAACGGTACAGACCTCTGCACGGACCTTGCACTACTCACGTGGCTTAACGTGATCAACAAAGAGCTGCCCACGTTCACGAAAAACAGCCAACGGTGTCTCAAATGCCAGACTCCGATTTCCAACTGAGAAGAACCCGCCCCTTGGACTGATGTCTAATTAACCTGACTCAGCGGCAGTTAATCAATTTCTAACCAGCGGACACCCTCCCCCACCTGCCAGGGGTGTCCCGAGTCCCAGTCGCAGGGACAGAGAGGCTCTGGAAGCTGCTCAGGCCCCGGCCTCGCGGGCCAAGGCCCCACCCACCCCCTGGGCGCCACCCAGCCTGGGGCCTCTGCACCATCTGGGGTGGCATCCCGGGGAAACCCACGTTCAGGGGAGGCTGCGGTGAGAAGGGCGTCTGGGGACCAAGTGGCCGGAAGTATCTTCATCCCAAATCCCCTGCCTGTATCCACAGTGCCCGATCATGCCCGCAGCTGTGAGGTCACGCCTGGGTGACGCGTCACGTCAGCAGTGTGTCCCTGCCTGGGTGGAGCTGGGTGCACGTCGGGTTCTCGGGGAACGATCAGAGCTCACGTGGCGGACGTGGTTCGAGAGCACCAACTCGCACTGGCTCAGCGGGAGGCGGGGGCCGTGCCTGCGCTCTGGGCCGAGGAGCCCCTCACGGAGCAGGCTGCTCCCACAGGCCCGGGGTGTGGCGGGAGGCAGGGACAGGGCCCCTCACTGCCTGGGCACACGGGGCCCTGCTGGCTGGCTGAGAAAACGGCTGTGCCCCAGGACCCGGCCCCCGCAGCACTGCCTCTGGGGGCCTCTGGGGGCCGCCGGAGCACTCGGGGAGGCTCAGCTCCGAAGGGCTGACGTGGGCGAACGGGCTGCGGTCGGGACCACGGCAGAGTCTGGGGACGGGGCTCTCTTCACTCTGCGGCACCCTGAGCTGGGCTTCTCGGCCCACAGCGGAAACGCCTGGGGCACCAGGCCCCCACCGACAGCAGGTGTCGCCTGCGGGGAGAGGCGTGTGTCCTGTGAGGACCAGACCACGTCTGCTCATCCTGCAGGAGACGCCGGCACCATCTTGCTGTGCCTGGCGGAGGCCGCTGAGCCCAACCTGATGCTCGACACCCGTATCCCAAACTGCCCGGACGCCTTCCAGAGACTGGGACGGTGCCAGGAGATGACAGCCTGCCCGCTGGTGAGGCGGGGACACGGCCGTGAGGAAACACCGCTTCAAGAACTCCACGCGCCACGGGCTACACGCCACAACCCGCGCTGCCGTGTGAGAGCCGCGCCCCACGGGCCGTGCCAGAGGCAGAGAGGGGCCTCTGTTCCCCCTGCCGCTCCGCTCCCCGCAGGTCAGAGAGGTAGAAACACAGGCTTCTCTTTCAGTCATTTCAACACGCTGTTAGCACCAGCGCTAACACTTTCACCAGGCACCCGGTCCAGGGCCGGATCTGCGATGTCTAGATGGAGGATTCCTCATAAATACACAATGAATTTAACAGTCACTCGGTGGTTCACCCTCAGAGTTAAAAAAAAAAAAAAAAGTAGAAAACTACATTACACTTGAAACCTGACTTCCTGCTCAGTGATCCCGTCCTCTGATGGCTCAAGGACACAGCGGCGCGGCTGTAATAGGGCTCGCCCGTCCGCACAAGGCCTCCGTGTCCTGCTGTCAGGACGAGGCCGCATCGTCCGGCCATCGGCTCCTCTGATGCCTCCACTTCCCCACTGCCCAGCGTCTGCCCGGCGCACCCTTCCGCCGAAACCCGTCCACACTGGCCGGCCGCTAACGGGGAAACAGAGGCACATTTCAAAGACAGTGACAGAAAAGCTTCAGAACAGCCCAAAGAATCACCAAACCTTCCCTACACAGAGAATGTCCGAACGCTGGATCCTGCTAAAAGGAAATCCATAATCACTCAGAGGTGACGACTTTCGGCTTATTGTGGTGGGGATTTTAAATGAGGACCTTTCTATACATTTTCACGATTAAAGAATTAGTGAGTGTGACATATTTTTAAATGGCTTAAAAATAGGAAAGCATTTTGAAATGTCTTCAGTTTGTGCATCTTACAATTAACTAAGTGCTAATTTGGAATAATTGTTGTGTCATCCACGCAGCAAACATCACTGGGTGCTGACAGGGCCCGGCACACCCTGCGCTGGGCACCGTGAGCGGAGTCTGGTTTTAACACCGTCTGACTTAACCTTGCAAACGTGCACTTGAAAATGACAGCACTGAGCAGAAACAGCCCCCCACCTGCCGCCACAGTCGCGGGGTCGGCGGGGGGCACCGGGCACAGAGAGGGCGCGGGGTGAGGCCATGGCTTCCACACACGTGACCCCAGCTTCGGCCACGCGAGCCCTTCAAAGGCCCCGTTGTCTGGGCTGCCTGAACGCTGCACATGCAACTCCAAGGCAGCTTTCATCCAAGCTCTCTCTCTTAAAAAATGTTAATCTCCTTCCCGGCCAAGAGCTTTGTCCAGCTTTTCCTGGGCCCTTGCCCCACTTCAAAGAGCCTTCTGTGTTACAACTGCTGGGACAGCGTCCCAAGAAATTCAATAGGGACAGAAACAACAGCCCCAAAACATCACACCTATTTCACTGAATAATCACCGCTCAAGCCTGACACCACTTTCCTCGCTGCTCGAAAAACCAGACGGAGAAGTTACTGCGGTTAGTCCCCGGGTATTCCGCACCCACTCTGGACGCGGTGGCCCTGCCGCGGGCAACGGCCTCTGCCAGGCACAAACACTAGGGGGGTCAGAGCCGGGGCAGGAAAGGCCTCGGCCCTGTCCGGCCGGGACCCCTCCTCAGACAGAGCGAGGGGCCACCACGAGGAGGGGACGCGCAGGCGGCTCTGTCACCTTCCCGGGGAGTTTTTGGGACCAGTCAACCCCAAACTCACTCTATTTCTGACCTTTTATGGCTTAAAGTACATTTTCCACCATTTCTGGTAGGGAAGGCTTTTCCATAAGGGATGAATTCCCTGAACCACCAAGACTCTCCCAAACCTCGGTTTGAGTTTTGGCACGCGACACAGGGACATATTTTCTTGAAAGGAACACTGTTATTAGAAGCGGAGAGACATAGCACACTGCCTGTGAAGGTGAGGCGGTCCTCCCTCGGTGACAAACTGGGCAAAGTGGCCCGAAGCCCACTGGACATACCAGGGGCCGTTTCTCTGCTCCAGATGAAGACGCCGGGCACACACGGCCCCTTCTCCTTGCCCCATCCAAAAATACCTTCCGTATGAAGCGCTGGACACTTCCCATCTCTTCCAATCTTTTTCCCAGCTGGGTTGAGAGGCCTCATTTCAAGGATAAGACTCTGAAAGCTACTGAAATTTACTCTTAAGCAAAGTATAAGAAGAGAGGCTGATGCCAAAGAGGGGAGAGAAGTTTAAAAGGTTCCAGAATGCCAACGCCACTGTCACCGGGTACCACTGTCACCGAGTACCACTGTCACCGGGTACCAGCAAAGCTATTTCAGAAACACACAGTGCGAGTGGCCTGGGTCACTCTGTCCTGCTTAACTTTGCTTCATACACATGCGGTGTGTGCTCATTACTCGTGATGGGTTTACCAGGCCACACACAAAAAAACCTAGGTTTTCAAGTGATTTGATACAAGCGTTTTTCATATACATCTTAGATGACATTAGCTACAACTATTAAAAAAATATTAAATATTAGGAGTATCAAAATACACATGTCAGCCCGGCACGGTAGCTCACGCCTGTAATCCTAGCACTCTGGGAGGCCGAGGCGGGAGGATCACTCAAGGTCAGGAGTTCGAGACCAGCCTGAGCAAGAGCGAGACCCTGTCTCTACTAAAAAATAGAAAGAAATTAGCTGGACAACTAATAATATATAGAAAAAATTAGCCGGGCATGGTGGCTCATGCCTACAGTCCCAGCTACTCAGGAGGCTGAGGCAGGAGGATCGCTTAAGCCCAGGAGATTGAGGTTGCTGTGAGCTAGGCTGATGCCACAGCACTCTAGCCCGGGCAACAGAGTAAGAATCGGTCTCAAAACAAACAAAAAACAAAAAAACAAAAAAACACAAACACATGTACTGGAAGCAGCTCTAAATAATCTCATGATGCCTGATCTAAGCTGCAAGATCAAATCTCAAGCCTTTCAAGGTTGCCTCTGTGACTGAAAAATCTCCAAATATAAATAATTGACCCAGGTTTGAACATCTCAGTAGATACAGCATCACCTGGCAACAGAGTTTGGTACAAAGCGTTCAAAACTTACTGAACCTGAATCTGCTGAACCCAAATTCTGTGCTGAGGAGCCTTGTCTGGAAGCAGCGCCAGGCACCTCCGCGGCCGGCAACCAGGCAGGGCGGGCACGGCGAGGCCGGACGGTGCCCTGTCTTCCCTTACATTTCCCACCATCGGTCACCTCGCCCTCCACAAACTCCCCCGCACTGGGCAAAGGAGGCATGGTCACTGCAGTCCCCACTGTCACCGCAGTGCCAAGTGGGGAGAGAGATCAGGACACAGGTCACGCTAACCAAAAACTCAGCTGACCCCTTGGTGGTGACAGTGTGGACCGTGGTGGGAAGATAACACACAACGTTTACAAACCGGCCAATGGTTCAAAATAATGTTTGAAAAGATCTTAGTTGCAGTTTAAAGTTCAGTCCCTTCACCTCCTTCTCCCTCTTCCAACCGGCAACGCTGGATGTTGGGAGGTTACAACATCCGCACAGAAGTCAAAGCCAGCCCGAGACAGACGTCACCTCAGAGCGGCCGACCGGCGAAGCGCAGAGGGCTGAGGGCCAAGGGCTGAGACTGGTCCTGCTGGGGAGGCCGCCCCCTGGGAACAGGAGGGGATCGGGGCGAGGGGTGGGCACCACGCAGCCCGGGGCACCCCCACACCTGCTCACCCACAACCATCCCTGGAAATGCTCCTTCCCGAATGGCTCTTTCTAAGGCCTCTGATTCTCGGCTGAGCTTCACCAATCCTTGTCCATGCTGGGGACGCGCTAGGCACTAGAGCTGCCCCTCAGCACTGGGCGTGTGAGGCTGAGCAGAGGTGGCTCCCTCCAGCCTCCTGCGGACAGTCTCCGCCGTGGCAGTGCCATCGCTCGTCCTGCGGCCTCGGCACAGGCGGTTCTCCAGGTCCTGCCTCCTCCCTGCCTCTCGGGCTCCGGCTCCGTGGTCCCCGAGCACGCCCAGGACCCGGAACTGCAGGGAACACGCCTGCAGTCTCATCCTCCCGCAGTGGGCAAAGCGGGCCGTGCTCACTGAGGTCCCGTGGACCATGAAGCTCCCATGAGCAGACGGCCACAGCCAGGGCAGCACGCACCGTGGGAGCCACAACAGAGCCACAACGGCAAGACTCGGCAAGACTCGCAGCTCTGCCGACAAACAGCTGTGAGTCCCCACCAGCTCCCATCCAGCTCACACCAGGAGCGTCAGCACGGAGGCAGGCCGGGCTCGGGGGAGAATAAGGCCACGTGTCCCCCACACAGGCCATGCTGCTCAGCCCACCCTGTCAGCAACGGCGAGGACAGTGGGGGACTCGGTTCCTTTCGAAACCCACTTGGCCAGTCTGCCGACGAAGCCATGGACACGGCAGCACAGAGAACCAGCCAAACGATAAAACACAAGCAGAATCTCCCCAAGCGGGAAACAAGCAAGGATTAGCCAGACAGGCTTTCCGGGGAAAGGCGGCACCGTGTGAACACACACTAGCCACCCACGTCTCCTCTAGAGCAGGCGCCGGGTGCCGAGTTCCACCAGTGGCCGTCGGTGTCGGCACCGGCCCTGCCTTGGCTCCGTCTCTGCTCTGATGTCCCACGAATCACTGATGACGGGAGCCAGGAGGGGGACAGTCTCCTCCCTGAGGCAAAAGCAAGCCCCACCCTGCTCGCTCGGGGCACCTGTGTGGGCACCAGGAGGCCACCGCGGAGCTCTCTGGCTCCCAGCCCCTCCTGTGGGAGCCGCCACCCCCTGCCGGAGGAAGCCCATGTGTCACAAAGGGCCGGGAGAGGAGTGGGGGGTGACACTCACCTGACCGTCCTGTCCGACGTGATGGATCTGGAGGTTGCCCTGCAAAGGGGTGACAGGAGGGGACAGTCAGGGACAAACACGCCAAGACAGGTTCAGACGTAGGCCGGGGCCGCCACGCCACCGGGACAGCTCCAGAAACTCGACCCCAAAACAAAATATTTCAACTGAGTTTCTAGGGACTTTTTTCTTAAAAAGACAAACAAAGCAACTCAAAAAAACAGTGCACCCGGTCCCCGCACCCTGACCCCAAATGAAAATGTCGTATTTTTTTTTACTTTTTATTTTGAAACAATTTTAGATTCGTAAGAAGCACATAAAGTGGAACAGAGAGGTCCCGCACACATGCACATCTGCCCAGCGCCCCGGTGGGGTGACGCGCACAGCTGCAGCGACAAGGCCCAGACAGGGTCGGGGCACGAGGCGGCCCACCCACTGGCCCAGGAGCCGTGCGGGTCCCAGCAGGTGGAAGTCCCTTTCCACTTATTGCAAAGAAGCACTGTGTTAGGTCTGGCAGGCTACTAAGTGTCTCTCTGCAGCTATCCTTGTTTTAACAAAATAATTGCTTGCAATTTCTTCTAACTCACTGCATTCAATTTCTAATAATAACAAAAAAAAGACTGAATTACGTATGTGAGATGGGTTTAGTTTTGAAAACTGGAAAAAAAGGGCAAAATTAATAAAAAAAAATTAAAGTTCAAGAAGTAGTCTAAAGATTTCCTTTTAGCATAAACAATAAAAAGCAAATGTGTGTCGACTTTTTCTTTGACTACTGTATCTACTTTCCTTCAATTCAAATGACTACGAGCAAATAAGAACCTGACAAGAGGGACACGACCTCTAGAGCAGGAGGAACCTTGGCCAAGCTCCCCTGGTCCGCGTGTCCCCACCGGCCCGCGCTGCGGGGCTGCCCTTCTGACCAGGGCTGTGCTCTTGCTAACGTCACATCCGCGTGACAGACGCAGCCTGCGTGGCTGCTGGAACACGAGGAGACTGTCAAAAAGTAGCTCCGAAACGCCAGCACCACCGAACTGCCACACGCTCCTCTGCGAGAGCTCCCGAGTGGCTCTGTGACAACCCACGACCTCCCGTCACCGCCAGTGCTCTGTCTGCCCCCGCGTCCCGTGTGGGGGACACCGGGGATCTTTGCAATTGACGCGAAAGCCGGTGCCGTAACCACCTGGACACAGGCGTGTCCGTCGTCTCCCAGAGACTCTCTGAGGGAGCCCACACTACACACGTCACACAGCGCGAGGCGTGTGCGCTGCTCGGTGGCCACGGACAAGATCCAGGGAGGCCAACCGCCCCACACCTGCTGCCGCTGCCTGTGCTGTCGGAACCGGCAGCAGAGCCCTTCGACCGAAGGTCACCAGATCCCGGGACTTGTGTGTCACCTCGCGGGATTCCCCCTGCCCCACGGCCGGGCATCAGTCCCACAGTGCGGGGAGGAAGCCGGGACCCGCGGAGGGGAGGCAAGCGCGTGAGGCCGGCTGTGCGGACCACTCCCCTGCCAGGCAGGGGCCTCCCCAGGGGAGAAGGGCGGCCGGACAGGGAGAGGAGGGTGCCCCGAGGGCACCTCCCACAGGAGTAGCACGTCCTTAGGAAACAGGCGCGGGCTATGGAGACAGGGGGTCAGGACAGGGGAACAGCCTGGACCTGCGCCCGCGGGGGTGGGCGTCCTGTGATCATGCCACTGTGACACATTCCCGGGGACTCCCAGCAGCCTGCCGCGCGGTGACACAGAAGCCCGGGGCGCCAGGCACGGTGCCGGCCGCGGCAGCCCCAGCCCCGGGGCCACTCACCTCGCTGTCCTGCGTGATCTGCACCTGCTCCCCCTGAGGCACCTGGGCGATGTGGAGGTGTCCCTGTGGGATCCGCAGCGAGAAAGACACAACAGAGCATCAGAAGACAATCAAAGCCACAGGAAATGAGAAACATTTTCCGGAACGTTCATTCTTGATTATCTGCTGTATTGCTGAATTGTGCAATGTAGTATGTGTGTGGTTTAAACTTATTAAATCGCCTCTCTAAATTACACTTTCTGTGCACAGCCGTGCCCCCTCGTCCACAGTGCACAAGCCCCAGGAACCACCCCCCCCCCCGCAATGGCTGCCGAGCCCCACGCGTGCTCTGCCCCGCCCCCCACGCACACCACATGGCTCGTCCCGGGAGGGGCAGAGCAGGGTGACAGTGACTGCATCCCACTGCTCACAGGAGCAAGCCATTTGCAACTGATACACTGTTTACTTCTGGAGTTTTCCATTTGACTTTTTGGGCCACAGTTTACCACAGGTAACTAAAACCTTGAAAAGTGAAACCGTGGCTGAGGGGCTACTGTGCAGCACACACAGAACATTCTACACTAACTCTTAAAGGAGCAATGGGTCCCAGGAAAAATGGGTTAAATCTCTCAATGTACTAAACACATAAATTTACGTGTGTGCATGACACATGGAAAAGAGGGGAAACAGAAAGTCAGAATGACAACTTTTTAAAGTTAGCTCGGAGGGACTGGAAACCTCCCCGTGATGGGAGGGGTATGACCAGCGCTGTGCGTGCAAGTCCGCGCTGATGGCAGGGCAGGCAGCTCACTTCTAATCAAGGAAATACTGACACGACTATTTAAATAGCTCGAGTAAACAGTCATAAATGTGGTTCCAAAAAAATCAAAGAACCCATGCATTTATGTTTATAGATATAGGCAGATGAATAATTCCTATAAACCCTAACTTAGCTAAATGAAATACTTACTATCTTATTTGAAATTCTTAGTCCAAATGGGTCTTAAAATAAACTCCCGTAGAATGTTCTATGTAAACCCTATGGCAAAGTTATCTATTCTGGAATTCCCTCAAAGAACTTTCCTACTAACAAAGAGTAGAGTAACTGCCTTTGTGAATCTCAATGAAACAAATTTAATAAGCTTATTAAATTCACTATTCGAAACTGTCTCATCTTTTTGGGAAGAAGGAAAAAACCGTCCTGCAAGCGCCCTCATTTCCCGTGAGCCTCCCCGCTCCGGGCGGCCTGCTGGGGCCACGATGACACGAGAGCCAGCACCCCCTTCTCACGGAGTGGGGTCCCATGTCCAAGAGGGGTCCCGTGTCCAGGAGGGGCCCCGGCAACAGAGGCTTGGCAACAAGCACCACCCTCAAGGCCCCAGGGAGGCTGGTGTGAGTAAAAACACCAGCAACATCCCAGGGAAACTTGAGGTTTCTGGTTCCCAGCAAAGTTTCTGGTTTCCCCCTCATCTCTGAAATGTAAGCGTGCACAGCCGTGTGCTTCTACGCTCAGTGAGGGACATGTGCTCCGGAAATGTGGGGACAGCTGCCCCCCAGCCTGCCCCATCCCCCCGAGACACGATCGAGAAGGGTACATACTACTTGCACCTGGCCGTCCTCGCCGATCTGGTGGATCTGCACCTGCTGCGCGTTGGCCAGGGTGTAGTGCAAGGCCTGCGGCGGCGGCGGCTGGAGCTCGCTGGCGGGGGACGGGGTGCCCATCATCGGCTCTGCGGGGGGAGGCAGGGAAGGCGTTAGGCCTTCCTGGGAACCAGCCCCCACGGAACAAGACAGGATCGCAGCCTCCCCCTCACCCCTCACCCCCACCCCCACGGGAGAGGAAAGGAAATGTCTGGTCAGCACGCCCCCACGCTCGTTAATCATTAGTTTAACAGATTTCTGACATGGAAACCAGAAGGGTCTGAAGAACCGAGCGAGGCTGTTGTAACAAAACTCCTCCTATTCTCAGACTTATTTAAATGAGCCAAGTCCCTGAGGATGCATCTGCAAAAATGAAAATAGGACTGAAACTGACACTCAGACCTGTTCCAGACCAGCGATGAACCATATTCGTCCTGGATAATTAAACCAGGGAAAAGCTCCATCCACTCACTTGAAGATCCATTTCCAAAAGATTTTACCTTCTATGTCTATCAAAACGAGATACGTATGTTTTGAGGTGTTGTGCATTGACTTTAATTGTAATGACACCACAATCGCAATTTTCTTGAGCACTCAGAACACTGACAGTTCAGGAAAAAAATTTTAATTTTCAAGGTATACATACATTTTGTTGCAGATAATTATGATTGATCAATAAAAGAACTTTTAAATATAAAAATATATTGTACACTTTGGGAGGCCAAGGCAGAAGGATCGCTTGAGCCTAAGAGTCTGAGACCAGCCTGGGCATTATAGCAAGACCCCATCTCTACGAATAGTTTAAAAAATCAGCTGGGCGTGGCAGCACACATCTGCAGTTCCAGCTACTGAGGACACTGGGGTGTGAGGATCGCTTGAGCTCAGGAATCTTAAGTTGCAATGAGCTATGATCGTGCTATTGAGCCCAGGCAACGGAGTGAGACCCTGTCTCCCTCCCAAAATAAACAGATAGATAATAGTATTAAGATGAAATTCTGTGAGGGAATTAGAATATTAATATGGACGAGGCCAGGCATGGTGGCTCACACCTGTAAACCCGGGACTTTGGGAGGCTGAGGCAGGAGGATCACTTGAGCCCAGGAGTTCAAGGCTGTAGTGAGCTATGATCACACCACTGCACTCCAGCCTGGGTGACAGAGACAGACCCTGTCTCTAAAAAAATTAAAATTAAAAAAAGAATTAATGGAAGAAGAAAAATGAAAGCTACGAAATTTCTAATTGTTAAAATCTTTTCATGTATTTTTTTTAACAAATAATGGTAAGTATCAAACTGCCATGGTATATAGATTCCACTGAATACATTTTTTAAAGTAATAACAGTAAGATGTTAATACTTGTAATATGCTGGAAATTACATCCTTTTCAATTACTTTATACTGAAAAATTTTAGGCATCAGCTTTTTTAAATGTCAGCTTAAAAATATGCAAGGAGGAATACCCATTTTCAAACTTCAGTAAGAGGGCATGTGAGCAAACTATGTAAGGGCCACTCTGCTAGCGAATAAGAACTATATGTAACAAACAAACTCCCACATAACTTCTGCTCCAATGTCAATAAAAATCAACTGATTTGACAGATCCCAATCATTCAAAATACAACCAAGAAGAATGGCAGTCCCCAGGGTTCTAAAAATCATAGAAGACGTGATTTGTAGGTGTGATATAAATGGTTTCCAAATCTAAGATTCAAATGATCAAAATCACTGTTTATTCAATAGCTCGCTACAACTGTACAATGGGAAGACTAATTAAGTCCCTATTTTATAACTTACACTGATAATAAATTCTAGTGCAAAAAAACCGCATTGGTTACTTGTCTATGATCAAGAATAGTCCAAGAGCCACGGCGAGCCACGGGAGATGAGGGTGCCAGGGGGGACCCAAGAAGGCGCCAGACCACCCCGTCCGCTGTACGGCAGAGAACCGGAGACACGGCACAGCCGCGGGGGGTCTCTTCCCTCCCCTGGCCTGGCTCCCCCGGCGCCCCAGGACTGCCACAGGCGGAGGTGACGATGGATGCACACGCGTGTGCAGGCAGCGGTTTCTGGGAGCTGGTTCTCTGCAACCCTAAAATACCGGCCCCTGCCTAATCCCACCTGAGGGTTTCAGCACACCCATGACAGGTGTGGGGGAAAAGGCTGAATTATATTTTAAACAATAAAATCCAGCCATCTTAAACTCAAGTACGTATAAAATGCCACACGGTGTTGCCAGGTAGGATGGTACAATACATATGATTTCATAAACTGACTTTTAAAATCGCTTGCAACTCCTGCTTTCACGGCTTGTGTTCACATTGGCCGCATTAATGTAGCTGAACAGGCTGGCCTTGGCCCCGAATCCTGTCCGCAGTATTTATTTGGAAGTTCCTTTTCTGTCTGCTGTAATTGAAAAATAAACGTGACAACCCCAGCTGGAATTACTACCGATTCCAAATTAACACGAGTCTGGATTAATTACATTTTGCCGGAACATTTCTGTCACCAACCACCTGGAATATCAGATCAGCTTTGTTAGGCCAAGAGCAGCTGCAACAAGCACAAAGATTCCAGAATCCCTGTCCCTGACTACCTACTCCGCTTTGTCTAACTGTGGCCAAGTATGAAGTATAGTAAAATAGAGGACTTTTAAATCAACTGAGGTTTGCAATACGGGGTCCTTTTAAAAGAACATGCTCTACATTTCCCTCAGAGTGCATTCCACCCCGGCGCTGCGTAGACGTACACGGCAGCCGCGGGTGAGCCTCTGGCTTCCAGCAAACTCCGCGGGAAAGCGGCGCTTGGCTGAGTTTCCCGGCAGCAGGCGAGACTTGATACGATAGCCCAGGAACTTGCTCTTGCTTCTTCCTAGACAAACAAACACCCAGGGCCACAGGAATACAGCTGCGCCAACCGCCCTCACAGGGTTTTTGAGAAGCCCACTTTGAACGCGACTCTCGTTCCCAGCCACGCCTGTGTCCCCTCCTCCTCCGGCACTGGGCACAGTGTCCCTCTTCAGAGAGCAGAGCACAGCTCAAAGTGCCGCGTGTTCAGGACACACGTGGAGGGCTAACCTTGGGTCCAGCCCTGGGCTAGGCCACGTGCACCCCAGGAGAGAAAGGACAACATCCCAGATGGGCTGACTCCCCCTTCCAGAACCTGCTGTTCCTGCGCCCACCCTCGTAGGACCCATGGAGCCACTCCCGTTCCCCATGGATGTGCCACCTCCTCGGGCATCGCGTGCACCTGGTTATCAGAAATTGTGAGATATGAATTTCTAGCCATTTCCTCTAACCCTTCCCCCAAAGGCAGTGATTTCAAATCCCGCTACCCCCATGAAAGCCCGTCTCTGAACAGCTCTTTAAGTGGCTCCAAAACGTTGCCATGCAGCCACGGGTCGGACGAGCTCAGAGCTGGCAGGATCTCACCGTGCACAGAGCCCTCCACAGGAGAAGCACCTGCAGCCACGCTGACCCTGAGGAGGCCACGTCACCGAACGCAGCTGGCCAACTGCTCAGCTTCCCCTGCAGACACGCCACATCTACACCCCCGCAAATGCTCTGCGGCCACGTTTGCAGCCGTGAAATTTCATCTTGTGACATTTGCCCCTTCGAGATCTTTCAGTGCCCTGGTGACACAGAGCCACACGCCCAGCAGTCCTCAGGCCACACAGTGACAGCTGCTGGCTCACAAAGGTGCCGGCAGGAGCCTTAGCTTGGGTTCCGATGCCCCGGTGGATGAAACAAACCACTAATCTGGCCAAGTGGACACAGCCGGACAACCCCCCTCACTTTTCATCTCTGGAATTCCCGTGGGGTTCTTTCTTCTAGATCTTCTATTTCTCTCCTTGCAACGTCCCTCTCCCCCTTTAAATCCTGGAATGTAATTTTAATAGAGGTTGTCGTGTCCTGGTCTTTTGACTCCAGACCAGGTCTCTTTCTATCGACGGGTGTTGCTGGTCTTGGGTCACTGTCCTGCTTCTTGGTGGTGTTGACTGGACACTGGACACTGTGGATTTTGTTTTGGGGTGTCTAGATTTTACTGTCTTTCGTTTTAACAGTGTTGTTACTTGTGCTTCAGCCTGATCTTTCCAAGGCTGCTGTTCGACTCTGCCTTTACTCTGGGGACAGCTCGGCGCCCCGAGTAGGCTCTGCCTTCCGGCACCTCCCCGGGAAGCCCTCGCTGACCACGGAGGACCTGAACCCTCCAGCTGGCGGGAACCAGAACGGCCCTCGGCCCCGAGCGAGCCCGGGAGCATTCGGCTCAGACACTGGCCGCCCTGAGCTTGGCACACGCGTGTCTTCAGATCCAGCAAACGCTCAAGGGAGCCCCGTGCAGACTCGGGGGCTCACTGTCGCGGAACTCTCTCAAGAGTTGGACTCCACACCTGCCAGCTGCCTCAGCCTCTCTGAACTCCCACCTGTGCCCTCCACCTGGTGGCACAGCCGTGCTCTGCGTGGAACCTCCCCCACCGCCCCGTGGTCCAAACTGTGCCTCCTGAAGGAAACCCAGGGTGACGGCAGGGTCACCTCCTTGGGGGGTCATGGTCCTGAGCTGGTTGCTGCCCAACGTCTTAGAACAGTTGTTCACGGGTTTCGTCCCAACTGCATCTTGTCATGACTAAAAACAGAAATCCCCTCCCCCTGAATTTTAAACAGCATTTTATTTAAAACCATAAAACTAATGCAGTGCTTACTGGAAATAATTTAGGAACCATAGTAAAATGCAAAGAGAAAAATACAAATGATAACCCCACTACCCAGAGATAGCCACTGCTAAAATTACCACACATAGACCTTCCATCACAGTCCACACGTAGCTGTACGTTTTTAATTAAAATGGGATCATGCCATAACTGCAGTTTTCACGTCTGCTCCCGCGCCCGGTTAGCAGCACTCAGCAGCGCATCTAGAGTCACGGATTCCACTTCTATGGCTCTGTTTTCGCAGCCGCAGGCTACTGCGCCACACGGCATTTCAGCAAACGCGTCTGCCCCACGCCCAGGGCTGCCAGCTCTCTGAATCCCCACGGCGGCATCCCTACTTGCAACAGAAAGGCCTCGACTCCCCACGCATGCCACACCAAAGAGCACTGCTTCTGGGGCACGGCCTGGGTGGCCCGCTGCAGCCGCCAGCCCCCATCTTCAGGGCCCTTGGCAACAGCCATGGCTAAGTATCTGATAACTACCAAAACAACTGCAGGGCCGCTTCCTGCGGGATGGCTCGGAAGGACTCTGAGCTCTCCAGGAGACCTGGTTTGTAACTTGCGATGCTTCCAGAACAAAGAGTTCTGGCCCACAAAGACCCCACTCAGAAGAGCTGACCCTGCCCACGGCTGCCCCGGTCCTGACCCCAGCCTCGGCCAGAGCTCGGGTTCCAGGAGCCACTGCCAAGGGAGCTACTGCGGGAGTTTTAAAAGGAATTGTTTTAATTCAAATAGTTATTCAAATATTTTGGGATGTCTTGGGTGAAAGGCAATATAAAGTCACATTGTCATTCCTGGTAAAACTTTCCCAGGGAAAAACAATCCTTCCAGCAATGCCTCTAAAAGGATTTTTTCCCCTATTATCTTGTGGATAAGTCTTGAGGCCAAAAATTCAAAATAAGAAGACTGTAAAAATTTGGAATCTACCCAACCCTTCATCTGTGGTCACCATGTGCATAACAGCAATACAATAAGGTTACTGTTACTGTCGTTACGCTACAAGCTGAGCAGACAGCAGAGGGAGGAGGTGAGCAGGGCTTCGCGCACCTGTCCAGGTCCTGACCCTGCCCTCTCTCTGCCTCAGACCCACACCAGCAGGCAAAGGCCTCGACGCCCAGGAGTTAGCAGGCCCTCTGTCCCACAAGGCGGAGCCTCGAGTGGGTCTGGCTGAGGTTTCCAGCCCGGGAGGTGAGCACAGAGTGGCGGCTTCCCGTCCCGGTCCCCAGGGGTCGCTGCGGATTCTGCAACGCACACCAGCCTCGCTCTGGACTGTGCCCCTCAGAGCACGGCCGCGTGGACTGCGCTCGAGCTGGAGGGGAGAGTGGTGGCCCCCGCAAAGCGTAAGGCGTACCTGAGGCACTGTAGGAGGATGAGGATGGCGTTCTCCGCGAGAAGCTCTTGACCGCCAGGCTCTGGCCCCGCTGTTTCCGCCGCCACGCCGTCCGACACTTGGAGTCGATGCTCTGCTTGATCCGATACCAGTCAGATTCCGTGATTCCAAATTTATAGAAAAGGTGGCCTAGGAGAACACATCGCAAATAGAGTTGTGAGATAAAGGCTTCCCTGTTTGGGAGCAGCCGCCGCACCCCCAGGCGCACCCGCAGGGCCTGAGCCCCGCTCCGTGCGAGGATCCGGAAGATCACGTATCACAGAGACATAGCTGGCCACTCGGTACATGACCTGCCAAGTACAAGTGCGTACTAAAACACAGTCACACATTCTTCTAATTTACCTAACTTTTAAATAACTCGGACTTGAGGAGGGGCACAAGGTGCTCCCATGAGCCCCCAGCCTCTCCCTCGGCCCTGAGTTCACGGACGGCACTTAACGTCCAGAGAGTAAAACCGAGGATCTCAACAATTCAGCGAAAACCTCCAGCTCATCACCCTTCACGCTCACTCACGTCTGCGTGGCCACCTTCTCACGCCTTCAGGTCTCAGCCGGAATGTCAGCTCCGTGACCCACCCTCACGCCCAGCGTGTCCCCGCACCCCGTCCTCCCACGCCTGGGGCTGGCCGTTTAGTCAGAGCACTGGTCGCTTTCTGACACCGGCAGGATTCATCCGCTCCCGGATCTGTGTTGACTCTTTGCTTCCCTCACAAACACAGGATCTCTGAGTTGTGCACCTATGCGTGTCAAGCACCCGGCATGTCTCGGCACATAGCAAATGCTTAAATACTTATTGGATAAAAAATGATGACAACCGGCCGTAAGACATTCTTCTATTGCCACCTAAGTGTGGTGGGCGGGTGCGTGACTTGCTGAGGCCTCTCTCGTGCCTGCTCACGTAGCGCACACTCCGCGCCGGCAGGGACTGTGTGCTCCGCCGCTGTTCTTGTCCCTGGAGCCCCCACGCCTGGCTGCACGGGCACTGCCCACGCTGCCCCGTGGGGCCACCGCAGGTGCTCATGGTCCCGTGCTCCTCCAGGGCTCACCCCGCACACGGGACAGCACCTCCCTGGTACCCAGCTCATCACGCATGTTCGTGTGAGCCCTCAAACACCACTGAACGGCATCTAGGGTCCCCTCACTGGACAAGGAGGAAACTGAGGACAGGACGCAGCAGCTCCCTACTGCGGGCCCAGCCCACATCTCACCAGACCACGTAACCCCTTCTTTGTACCAAATGGCAACAGGAATTAATGATGACCAACGTGGGAATCCTAAGAAATTCTCTTCAGCACAGTGATCTCGAGAGCTGGCTCATGCAACTCCACTGATTAACAGGAAAATGAATGGATGGAATTCAACATTGTAACAACAAAAAGATTAAGCTGAAAAACGTCCTGTTTTGACTACCGGGAGCATGGAGTTTGGACCATCCACTGAGAGTTAAATTACTGCCCAAGCCCTAAAAATCTGTCTTTACTGAGACCAAAATACTAGAAATAATCAAAACAGAGGAAGTGTTTGTTTTAAGTACCATATTAAGTATCCAAAGTATCTTGGATTCTGGAAAGACACTTCTTGACTTTTCCTATGAATACAAGCTTA